>NW_027427247.1:0-1199 GCF_003597395.2 Chelonoidis abingdonii | reverse complement strand
CCCAGCCAGAGCCTGCACCCCTTCCCGCATCCTAACCCTGATTCTCCTCCTGCCCTCTGAACCCCTCAGTTCCAGTCCAGAGCCTTCACCGCCAGCCAGAGCCTGTGCCCCACTCCCCTGGCTGGAGCCCCCTCCCACACCCTGAACTCCTCATTTCTGGCCCCACCCTGGAGCCCGCACCCCCTCCCATACCCAATCCCAATTTTCTGAGCATTCGTGGCCCACCATACAATTTCTATTCCCTTGGGCCAAAAAGTTTGCCCACCCCTGAACTAGCTGGTGTATTATCACTTCTTTAGTATGTGCGAGAAATCAAATTAATGCTAGTTACTTGGTGAAAAGCCTGTTCCCTTTTATGAAACAAACACATCTTTTAAAGAGTGAGAAGTTAATTTATGCATCAGGTTAGATGCAGGAAGGGGTCACTGTGCAGCCAGGCCATGGCCGCTGTGTTTTGCTCAGGGCTCTGGAGATGGGGAAGGAGAAACCGCTTCCTGGAGTTCACTATTGAACATTGTAGCAGCACCTGAAGGCCACAAGCCTTTGTACTAGGTGATGTACAAACAAAGAAATGTCCCTGTTCCGAAGCACTGACCCTCTGAACGATCAAATACAGGCAATGGATGAGACAAGCAAGCAGGCTTGGGTGGGATGAGGTAAAAGAGGATGTGCAGAATTGCTAGCTGGGCCGTAGCAGTGATCTCTCCCCTGCTTAGCCAGGCTTGTTCCCCAATACATTACCGAGGAGGGGCTTGAAGGACAAGTTGGGGGCTTTCTGCAGGCTGACGGGGAGCTTTTCTCACTTGGAAGGGGCAGCATCAGAGGAAGCATGATAGAGATTGGAGGGAGGATGACACCATAAGAGACTGAACTTAAATCTATGCCCCACATTAAAAAACATAGTAAGAGAACCAAAAAAGTGCCACCGTGGCTAAACAACAAGGTAAAAGAAGCAATGAGAGACAAAAAGGCAGCCTGTAAAAAGTGGAAGTTAAATCCTAGTCAGGAAAATAGGAGCATAAACTCTAGCAAATGAAGTGTAAAAATGTAATTAGGAAGACCAAAAAAGAACTTGAAGAGCAACTAGCCAAAGACTCAAAAAGTAATGGCAAAAAATGTTTTAAGTACCCTGCTACTCCAATGTAATGTGACCTGACATAACACGAATTTGGATATAACGCGGTAAAGCAGTGCCCCGG
>NW_027427246.1:0-1260 GCF_003597395.2 Chelonoidis abingdonii | reverse complement strand
GGCCCCACGTCCCAGCCCCTGGCACCCACGCTCCGGCCCCTGGCCCCACCCCCAACCTGCCGGGCCCCAGACCCCAACTCTGAGCATTCTGAACCCTGGGGCTCTCAAACTGCAAGGCCCCACAGTGCAATCACTGGCACCCCATGCCCCTCCCCCTCCAAAGTGGCTATGCCCCCAACACACTCCGCCCCACAGCCCTGCCCCACCCCCGAAGGTCTGTAGGTCTGGGGACGTTACCTGGGGCGGGAGGCTGCCCCCTTGCTTCTCCCAGGTGATGGTGGCGGTGGGGGAGCCGGCAGCCCTGCAGTACAGTCTCACTGTGCTGCCCTCCTGCACCTCTGTCCGCTCTGGGCTCACCTGCACCTGCGGCACGCTGGCACCTGCGAACAGCCAGCAGGTTACAGCTGCGGGAGGTCCCGGGAGAGCCCTGGCTGGGTCACAGCAGGGGCAGCCTGGCCAGTGTGATGCCACCCATCTCCCACCCCACCATGCCCTTCTCATGGCACCTCTCCACCCTTGGCAGCCAGCCGGGGAGGCCCAGAGTGAGACCGGGACACTCAGTGACCTCCCAGCCCGGCACAAGGGAACAGGGGACACAGCATCCCACCCTGCAATTCTTCCACCACTCCGCTTGCCCCTGAGCCGCACCGCCCGCTGGCCACGGCACACGCTGACTGCCTGTCCCTCCCCCACCGCCCACTGGCCACGGCACACACTGCCAACTGCCCGCTGGCCACGGCACACGCTGCCCACTGCCCGCTGGCCATGGCACACGCTGACCGCCCGTCCCTCCCCCACTGCCCGCTGGCCATGGCACACACTGCCCACTGCCCGCTGGCCATGGCACATGCTGACCGCCCGTCCCTGCTCCCGCTCTCCATGGTACACGCAGACCTCCCATCCCTCCTCCACTGGCCATGGCACACGCTGACCGCCCGTCCCTCCCCCCGCTCTCCATGGCAGACGCTGACCACTCGTCCCTGCCCCCATCACCTGCTGGCCATGGCACACGCTGACCGCCCGTCCCTGCCCCCACCACCTGCTGGCCATGGCACACGCTGACCACCTGTCCCTGCCCCCGCCGCACACTGGCCATGGCACACGCTGACTGCCTGTCCCTCCCCCCGCTCTCCGTGGCACATGCTGCCCGCCCGTCCCTGCCCCCGCCGCCCACTGGCCATGGCACATGCTGACTGCTCGTCCCTCCCCCGGCTCTCCATGGCACACGCTGACCGCCCGTCCCTGCCCCTGCCGCCCACT
>NW_027427245.1:0-2746 GCF_003597395.2 Chelonoidis abingdonii | reverse complement strand
GGAATCGATGTAAGCGCGCTCAGGGATCGATATATCGCGTCTAGATGAGACGCGATATATCGATCCCCGAGCAATCGATTGTAACGTGCCGATATGGCGCGTCGTATAGACGTGGCCTTAAACTCATTATCCAGGTAGCAGGCTGGCAATCTGCATGAGTTCAGTGGAACAGTTTTCTCTGATGTCAGCAGGAAGCATTGACTTTGGAAAAGACCAGTTCTAGTCTTGAAATTAATATGATAAAGGGACAAAGTCACAGCAGCATCCTCCTCTTTATCAACAGAACTTCATGCAAGTGTGAATGTACTGCACAAATTTCATTTTTGGGTAACTATATTCTGCTTTTAACTTTAACCTATATGCCTTTAACTTTTTCTTACGGAAAGTGTTTAATTTTTTATTTAAACTAAGCTTTAAAACTAACGATTTTTAAATCACCTTTTATTTAAGTCCATTCCATCCTTCCTTCTACCTTTCTATCACTGAAAGAAAAAAAATTCTCAGTTCTTTCTTAGGTCTGGTTTATATGCATTTTTTGTACTGATATAATTATTTTGGTTAGGGCTGAGATTTTAATTGTAGAGTATATCAGGCCAGGTGGATAAAAATCAATAATTTTTAAAATCAGATTTTTTTTAATTAAATATTTATAAAAAAAATAAACATTTAAAATTAAAATTTGAAATTGACAACTTATGCTAAGGCCTACACACTGCAAATTGTGTAAAAAGCTATATTTAGTTGCAATTCAACATGTTTTAATGAGAAGCAACTTTTCTTTATGAAAAAAACTAAAGAAGTACAAATGCAAAACATGATTAAAATTGATTATTTAAATAAGCGTTTCCTGCTTGCTGATTTAAATCAGTATTAAAGCTGGTGATTTAAATCACTTCAATTTAAGTCAGTCTATCCTGATATCAGTACCATTCTTAGTGTGGATGTATAAAAGTATGTCTTGTATAAAAGTACTTATTCCCCTTCCTGTATGAGTGTAGACAAGACCGTAGGGAGGATCTATGGATAGAGGTCAAGAGAAGATTTACTCTTTTCCATCAGTCAGTGCCTTCAACTCTGTCTTTTGAGCAGATTGGTCAAGAATGAAGAATTCCCCAACATGTTGTGAAGCACTGTACGTATAGACATAGCCTCTGTACCAATATAGGTGCACAGCTGCAGCTTGTCTGGTGAAGACGCTCTATGCCAGCGGGAGAGAACTTCTCCCATCGACATAAGCATTATGCAAGTGAGCACTTATGTCGGCATAATTTATGTCACTCGGGGGTGGTTTTTTCAAACCCCTGGGCGACATAAGTTATGCTGACTTAGGCTGTAGTGTAGATATAGCATTAGTTATCATCTTTACATGGGAGACTTGTCATCAAGTCCAAATGCTGGTACCCAGAGAAATAGTGGCACAAACAGGGAGGAGGCAATTTACATAGTCATCTTTTTCATGTCAGAGTATCCTTTTACAAACTGATACAGCCCTGGTAGTACAGTAAAGCATAATTTTGCATGTGTAGACAATTTCAAAACAGATTATTTTGTTAGTCTTGCCCTGGCCTCAGAAGATATAACGTGTGATTTGGCCAGTGTGGATTTGATTTAAATCACTAGTCAGAAAGACTCAATTTAATCATGGATTTCTACATAAAAATGCATTCTTGTTGGTTGTAATAACCTTAATACATATTCTTCACAACTCGAAGATAGATGTAGGTTTCATTTTTAGAAGGTACATACTATACATTTTTAAGTGATTTATTTTGGAAACTTTTCAGATTAGTTTTACAGCTATATCAGAAAATGAATGATTGTTTGGTTATTTCATTTATCAAAGGTAATTGAAGCAGATATTTATGAAGTCATTGGGAGGTGAAGTATCTCCAATTCATCTGGTTAATCATTAATATTTGAAGGACTTTGTTGCCATGCTGTATTAGGAGGAGAACATCACCAGACAGACATTTAAATTGTTGTATTTAAGTAAAACAACGTTATATATTCTGGATTTTTTTCTTCAACAGCAGACATATTATATTACAACAAAACAAGCATATTATTTTTTTAATTTAGTTAAACATTCATATTTCTTAAAATCAGGTTTGTTTTTGTTAAAATTGTTTTTAATTAAAATAGCTAAATGAAATATTTAAAAAAAATTAAATTGACTGTCATCCAGGTCAACATGAGAAACTTAAAATATTGGTTTCTGCTGTTAACTCAGTCGTCTTCACCTCCATTTTCCTGTTTGTTCATAATCTGGAAAAGAAAAACAAGCTTTCCTGCTTTTTTAGGACCCAAACAGTTTCTCAATTTGGAATGAATTAGTCCAAAGGAAGAAAATATTCTTTCTAACCAGCAGAAGAAGCTACTGCTGGTAAAAGTGAGATAGCACTTGGATTCAGAGACTGTTGAAGTGATAAAGTGATTTAATCCAGTTCACTGGTGTGACTTTCTTTCAGACATCATCAGCAAACATGTATTTCTTGAATGGTTCACCCTTAGCTCTGAACTTTATTATAGTTGACATATGCAGGGATGATTGCGTGATGTCCATATCATAGCCAACTCCTCTTCTTCAGCAGTTAAGGTTTGACCCTGGTACTGAGTATTGAGAATATTGTCAAGAAAATGAGCTGGAGATAGTGATTGTTCCATTTGTTTGTTTTTTTTAATGCTTGTAGTTTAACTCTGTCATTGCATATTTCTCTTTTTAAGATCTCACTCAGTTCCTTCCAAA
>NW_027427244.1:0-2749 GCF_003597395.2 Chelonoidis abingdonii | reverse complement strand
CCCTAAAGTCACCAACCTTTGCCACTCTGCCTCTATTCAGGTTAGAGTACACCAGTGTTTTAATCTGAGTTCAGCACCTGGAGGGAGTTGTTGTGAAGGAACCAGGTTCTCCAAGACTGTCAGCATTTCCCACCAATGTGTTACTCTGTAGCCTTTCACGGTGCTATTTTCAAGTAAGGAATTTTCTGAGGCAAAGCTCTTCTGGACATCAGCATCTTGGGTGGTGGAGACCCCGATCAGCGCCGCCGCCGCCGCCTCCATCTCCTCGCCGCCGCCGCCACGTCAGCGCGCGGGGCCGAGCACGGCGCCGCAGTCACGCGCACGCTGAGACCAAGCCGGCGGCTTTACGAGTCAATGACCAGGAAGCGACCCGCGCGCGCGCGCGCGCGCGCGCACTTCTCGCATAGTCCGGGAGGAGGCGTGTCATCATCAGGAGCCGTCTTTACGCATGCGCGGAGCGGCTTCTGTCGGATGAGCTGCTCATCCTGACACGTCCTTGCAAAGCGACCCCTGCTGAGGGAGAGCGGCACTGCAGGCAATCCCTTGTGCGCATGCGCCCTAGAGGCAATGAGTAGACGCTTGTGCGGGACGAAGTTTTGAGGCGTGGATCCGGATCCCAGCTCCGCCGCAAATTCTGTGTGAACCTAGTTGGGCCTGTCCCCTATCCTCACCGACAGGGAAGGCTGTCGTGTGGTTCTTGGCAGCAGTGCCCTGTGCCCTTCGCTGCCCATCCTGCACAGCACCCTCCCTAAGAGGCTGGTTCCGTTAGCCTTGTTTAGCAGATGGGGAAACTGAGGCACAAAATGATCACATGACTAGCCACCAAGCCAGGAACAGAACCCAGCACCACTAGGTGCCAGACCAGTGGGCCAACAGAGCCACTCTACTGCCTGCTGTTTTCCAGTTTCATGCCCTTCCCTCTGCATACAGAGGCAGTGGTAAAAACTGCAGACCCACTGTGACATTGCACTCCTCCATTGTTTTATGGAAATATGTTTATAAATGTGAATATCATGTAACTGGAATATGCTTTATGCAAATGTTCTCTTGTAAGGAATCATTACAAAGCTTATAATCTACTGAGTCTGGTCATCCTATTTGTAGGAACGTATCATTCTTGTATCTAAAACTAGACATATGAAGTATTGCTCTGCAGTCCTATTGTAAGTATGCAAAGTGGGGACCATTAATGTGGCTTAGGATCTTGATGGCTCCCATTGACTAGGACAATTGGTTGTGAATGGGTCTATTTACCTGCAAGCCTTCCTGGGTACTTGACATGAATAATGAAGAATGGGGTCATAGTGACATGTGACCATGTCGCATGATACTGGAATCCATTTTAAACCTGGTGCTTTTCCATTTAGGAGGGGTGGGGACCCAGAGGAACCAAGGAGCCCCACCTTGCATAGGGGCCGACTCAGTGGGATGGAGAACTCGCGGAGAAAAATAAGTGGGTGCTCTGCACCCACTGGTAGCCAAGCGCCCCAGCCCTCCTCACCTCCTCCTCCGGCTCCTTCCCTGAGCACGCCACATCCCTGCTCCTCCACCTCCCTCCCAAGGCTTGCCGCTGCCAAACAGCTGTAGCAAGCTCTGAGAGGGAGGGGGAGGAGTGGGAACGTGGCGCACTCAGGGGAGGAGGTGGGGCCGGGGCAGGAATTTGAGGGAGTTGGAATAGAGGCAGGGAGGGGGTGGAGTTGGTGCAGAGAGTTTGGGGATGGGGTTGGAATGGGGATGGGAGGGGGCAGGGAAGGGATGGAGTCAGGGTCTATGCTGCCTTATGCCAAAGCTATAAAAGGGGTGGAGCAGAACAAAGCAGTCCCAGTCATGAAAAAGCCCCTGCTTTTCACCTAAGATGCCTGCTGGAACTAGCAAGGAATTACCAGGGGGAAAGAATTGGGCCCAGACTAGGAAGGAGACTAGTCTGTGAAAGAAGCCTATTGGAATATCTGTGAGGGTGAGATGTACCTGTATTCAGTGTCTTAATATATTAGGCTTAGTCTTGTATGGTTTTGCTTTATTTTGCTTGGTGACTTACTTTGTTCTGTCTGTTATCACTTGAAACCACTTAAATCCTACTTTCATACTTAATAAATAACTTTTGTTTATTAACAAACCCAGTGTATTTGATTAACACCTGGAGAAGCAAACAGTTGTGAATTTCTCTCTATCAGTGTTATAGAGGGCAGACAATTCATGAGTTTACCCTGCATAAGCTTTTATACAGAGTAAAACAGATTTGGGCTTTGGATCCCATTGGGAACTGGGTGTCTGGGTGTTGGAGATATGTAACCTGATGAGTGGTTTTCAATTAAAGCCTTTAGCTTTGGGGGTGTGGTTCAGACCTGGGTCTGTGTTGCAGCAGGCTAGTGTGTCTGGCTCAACAAAGTAGGGTTCTGGAGTCTCAACCCATCAGGGAAAACAGGCTCAGAGGTAATTTCAGCATGTCAGGTGACAGTCCCAAGGAGGTCTCTGTGACTGAGCCCATCACACCCACCCCGGACTGTTCCCAGGAGACATCAACCCTGTAGGCAGCAGTGCCAAGCAAGGGGAGCTCTGGGGACTCCAGCAGGGGGGGTGGTGAGTGTGGGAATGAGCCACAGTCCAGGAGGAATGGTGCAGGAGTGCGTCACTACTGGCAGAGATGGCTCTGCTCTGGTGAGTGGCTTCCCCATCCAGAGCCGGTGCAAGGAAGTTTCACGCCCTAGGCAAAACTTCCACCTTGCACCCCCCACCCAGCTACCCCCCC
>NW_027427243.1:0-1197 GCF_003597395.2 Chelonoidis abingdonii | reverse complement strand
CCCAGCCCAGACTCCCCTCCTGCACCCCAAACCCCTCATCCCCGGCCCCACCCCAGAGCCCACACCCCCAGCCAGAGCCCTCACCCCCCTCCTGCACCCCAACCCCCTGTCCCAGCCCAGTGAAAGTGAGTGAGGGTCGGGGAGAGAGAGTGAAAGAGGGAGGGGGATGGAGCAAGCTGGGGGCAGGGCCTCAGAGAAGGGGCAGGGCAGGGGCATGACCCCAGGGAAAGGGTGGGGCAGGGGTGTTCGGATTTGTGCAATTAGAAAGTTGGCAACCCTTCAAGGCAGCAGGAGGCTGCGAATGCCTGGTACACCATCACACATGTACAAAAGTGACACAAAGGGTAAGTCTATACTGAGATAACAGTCCCCCATGTCAGTTGATGTGGGTTTGCAGGGCTTGAGTTACGGGGCAGTAAAATTGCCATGTAAACGTTTGGGCTCAGGCTGGTCCCTTCCCCCTCGTGGGATCCCAGAGCTCGGGCTCCAGCCCAAGCCCAAATGTTTACACTGCAATTTTATAGCCTTGCAGCCAGAGCCCTGTGAGCCTGAGTTAGCTGACCTGGACCAGACACAGCTCTTTTATTGCCATATAGACTTAGGGCCAAACTTAGGGCCAAAGCCTGAAGTTTTTATTCAGCCCTTATTGAGACAAGCTCCTGGTTACTTCAGTGGGAGTTTTCCTGAGCAGAGATTTCAGAATCTGGTCCTTAGAAAGTAAATTGGAGATCAGACTCAATTTCTGCACTCGTTATCCCAGTACCGATCCTAACAACAAGAGCAGCCATTCAAGAGCCCACTAGGATACAGGCTTGTTGGTAAAACTGATTTTAAATGTCAAGCCAGCAGGCAAGCCTAAGGGTAGCGCACTTTGGTAACAGCATCCCAAAGGATGGCTGGGAGCTCCAAGGAGCCAGCACACTCAGTCCAAGTGAAGGTCAGGATTGCATCATGTGGCTCAACAGCATTTTTTCTGGCTAACTGGGGCCTGAGTCTGTTCCTATTAAAGTCAATAGAAACACTCCCACTGACTTCAGTGAATGCTACATCAAGCCCTTGACAGGCAGAATTGCTAGATGCAGGGCCGGCTCTAGGTTTTTTGCTGCCCCAAGCAAAAAAAAGTTTGGCTGCCCCCCACCCCAGCCTTGGGCTCTCTCTTCCCCTCCCCCCACCTGCACCCCCTGCTGCCCCAGGGCT
>NW_027427242.1:0-1458 GCF_003597395.2 Chelonoidis abingdonii | reverse complement strand
TAGCCCCTGCGTTTCTCTGGCGGAGCCTACTTTCCCTTTGTCTCCAGTCCTGGAGTTCTACTCTCTCTGGCAGAGTGATCCATAACTGTTTTAAGCATGTCCTCTTTGCTTTTTCGCAGCTTCTTCCTGAGGGTTTTGTAGCCTCTGCCCAGTGGATGATACGGGCAGTCCAGTACTCAAGGACACTGTTTGAAAGACAAAAATGGCAACAGTTAAAAACAGGACACAGGCTGGGTTGTTTATAATCTCACCCAGACAGTTATTCCCACACAGTGAAGGAGTTTACAGTCTTCACTTTAGCATACTTTTCCCATACCAAACAGAGCACACCTAACCCATAGGAGGCAGGAAATGGTGAATAAGGGGGAATGATTGCTTCAAGGATGTGCAGGGTTGTGTGTGTGTGTGTTAGGGAAAGCAAAATGCTGCAGGGGGCACCTACACTGAACACTCTGCCAACATTTTCCACAGGAGTTAATCCTGGAAGATCTTGCTGCTGTGGGTCACCTGGGAAAAGCGGGAGGGTCTTTTACAGCAATGCTGATTCCACCCTGGCCCCTATGCAGCTTGCCTGTATGCAGCAATGGTCCCCCCACTCCTCACAGCACAGCAGCATGGACACGTTAGCCTGACTGGGACAAGGACCACAGTGGCTCTCCCTATAAAACTTGCACAAGTGCATTGCCCACGCTCTGGCAGGAACTTTTGAAGAGATTACCAAGGCCGATTACCACAACATGATAGACCACATCAATGGGCTATTCCACATCTAGGCATGCACGCATGCAGCCCTAACCCCGCCTCCTCTCCCAAAACATTTGCATCCTGAAACTAAAAGCTGCTTACCGGGAACCTGCTCCTCTGCTTGTCCTTCACCAACTAGTTCCAGCTGCTGTGACTGGCTATCTTCCTCCTGGCTTGAGAAGAGCTCCTGGCTGCATGCCTCCTGGGTGTCTCCCCCTACCCTAGTACCCTCACTCTGTTTCCTCTCCCCCTCCTCTAACCCACCCTCCCCGCCCACTCAGAAGTGTCCATCATGGTCGTTGGATTGGCAGTGGGGTCACCCCCCAAGTACCGCGTCCAGCTCCTTGTAAAAACGGCAGGTCGTGGGGGCGGCACCTGAGCAGCAGTTTCCCTCACCGGCTTTGCAATAGGCACTCCACAGCTCCTTTACTTTAACCCTGCACTGCACCACGTCCCGGTCATAGCCCCTTTCCAGCATGGCCCTTGAGATCTGCCCATAGGTATCGTAATTCCTATGGCTGGAATGCAGCTGTGACTGCACAGCTTCCTCACCCCAAACACTGATGAGGTCCAGCAACTCACCATTGCTCCATGCTGGGGCTCATTTGGCACATGGAGGCATAGTCACCTGGAACAATTCATTGATTGCACTCTACACCTGGCTGAGCAAACAGGAAGGGGATTTTTAAAATTCCTGGGGCATTTAAAGGGCAC
>NW_027427241.1:0-1018 GCF_003597395.2 Chelonoidis abingdonii | reverse complement strand
CCATAGCCCTCATCTCCCCTGCTCTTCACCGCCTCCTGCCAGGGGGATGGGTTACAGCCAGAGACCCCACACCCCCTCTCCCCATAGCCCTCATCCCCCCTGATCTTCACCGCATCCTGCTGGAGGTGGGGAAATGGATTACAGCCAGAGACCTCTCATCCCCCCTGCTCTTCACGGCCTCCTGCCGGGGGGATGGGTTACAGCCAGAGACCCCACACTCCCTCTCCCCATAGCCCTCATCCCCCCTGATTTTCACCGCCTCCTGCCAGGGGGATGGGTTACAGCCAGAGACCCCACACCCCCCTCTCCCCACAGCCCTCATCCCCCCTGATCTTCACTGCGTCCTGCCAGGGGATGGGTTACAGCCAGAGACCCCACATTCCCTCTCCCCATAGCCCTCATCCCCCTTGATCATCACCGCGTCCTGCCGGGGGCATAGGTTACTGCCAGAGACCATTCCCCCCATAGCCCTCATCCCCCCCTGCTCTTCACCACCTCCTGCCAGGGGGATGGGTTACAGCCAGAGACCCCACATTCCCTCTCCCCACAGCCCTCATCCCCCCGATCTTCACCGCGTCCTGCCAGGGGGATGGGTTACAGCCAGAGACCCCACACTCCCTCTCCCCACAGCCCTCATCCCCCCTGATCTTCACCACGTCCTGCCAGGGGGATGGGCTACTGCCAGAGACCCCACACCCCCTCTCCCTATAGCCCTCATCCCCCCTGATCTTCACCGCCTCCTGCCAGGGGGATGGGTTACAGCCAGAGACCCATGTTCCCTCTCCCCATAGCCTCATCCCCCCTGATCTTCACCGCATCCTGCTGGAGGGGGGGAAATGGGTTACAGACAGAGACCCCTCATCCCCTCTGCTCTTCACCGCCTCCTGCCGGGGGGGATGGGTTACAACCAGAGACCCCTCATTCCCCCATAGCCCTCATCCCCCCTGCTCTTCACTGCCTCCTGCCGGGGGGATGGGTTACTGCCAGAGACCACTCCCCCCATAGCCCTCATCCCCCC
>NW_027427240.1:0-1521 GCF_003597395.2 Chelonoidis abingdonii | reverse complement strand
GTCTAGGAAGTGGACCTCCCGTGTAGATTGGTCCAGGCTGAGGTTGATGGTGGGGTGGAAGCTGTTGAAATCGTGGTGGAATTTTTCCAGAGTCTCCTTCCTCTGGGTCCAGATGATGAAGATGTCATCAATGTAGAGTAGTAAGAGAAGGGGCGTGAGTGGACGAGAGCCGAGGAAGCAGTGTTCCAGGTCGGCCATAAAAATATTGGCATATTGTGGAGCCATGCGGGTGCCCATAGCGGTGCCACTGATCTCCCTAGCCTATTCTTTATAGGTTCTTACACTGTGCCCACCACTATATCTGAGCTCTTTCCAGTAGTGCATTAAGAAACATGACTATAATCTGCTATATATTGTTCTCTCAGACTCTCCCTAGTGATAAAAATGTGTGCAGTTGAGTGTCATTGTGACAGTCTCTACCTTAAAACATCATCCTGGAACCTCCATATTCACCACAGTCATATGATTATGATATGTTCTGTACAATGCATGCCTTGTGAAGTATCATTTTAAAATCTGTCCTGATCTGTTGAATTTTACTATAATTGTATGTGAAGTTATGAAGTATTGCTATAGGTTTGTTACTGAAACGTAGTGTGAAGTTGGAAATGCCCACAGTTAGCCATTTAGTGGCGACAAAGGAGTAACTGACAAGACGGAGGGTATGGCTACACTCACACTTTACAGTGCTGCAACTTTCGCACGCAGGGGTGTGAAAATACACTCCCCTGAGCGCTGCAAGCTGGAGCGCTGTAAAGCGGCAGTGTAATCAGGGCGGCAGAGCTGGGAGCACGGCTCTCAGCGCTGCATGCTACACCCGTAGAGGATGTGATTTACGCGCAGCGCTGCCGCTCTGACCACACTCACACTTCAAAGCGCTGCCACGGCAGCGCTCCGAAATTCCAAGTGCAGCCATACCCGGAGTTATATCAGGACCAGCCTAACATGTTGATTGCCCATCAAGAAGAATCCACGATCCCAGAGACTCTGAGAGAGCAAGTACGCAATGAAGGCTAACTAAACCAGATCTCACAGCAAGGATCTTTCTAATAGCTGGGAAAAGGTATAAAAGAGGGACAGTGAAATCATCTCTTGGCTTCTTCTCCATCCCCCATCTCAAAACCTGGAAAATTGTTTGGAAGATAAAACTTTGAACTGGGGAACCTGGTTCCAGGTTAGGAAGGGGATCCAGCCTGTGTAAATTGCCTCCAACATCCAGTGGGGTGAGACTGTTTGATTCAAACCTTACTTAGATTAAAGGAACAGGAGTACCTGTGGCATCTTAGAGACCAACAAATTTATTTGACCATAAGCTTTTGTGGGCTACAGCCCATTTCATCAGATGCATAGAATGGAACATATCATAACAAGATATATATACATACAGAGAACATGAAAAAGTGGAAGTAGTCATACCAACTTTAAGAGACTAATTAAGATGAGCTATTATCAGCATGAGGAAAAAAACCATTTGTAGTTATAATCAAGATGGCCCATTTTAGACAGTTGACAAGAAGGTGT
>NW_027427239.1:0-3713 GCF_003597395.2 Chelonoidis abingdonii | reverse complement strand
GTATCTTGTCTCCCAATTGGTCCTTTGGTCAGGTGTCAGCCCGGTTCACTGAGCTTGTTAACCCTGTACAGGTAAAAGAGACATTAACCCTTAACTATCTGTTTATGACAGGAGCCTAGACCCCCTATTTGATGGTACGGTCGAGGGCGAGCTACTTACCGAGACGCTGGATCCTTCTACCCCTACCTTTGGGTCACGTCTGTCCCCCTTCTACCGAGCCTGGTCCCAAATCACGTCAGACAGCTGAGTGTTCTGCGCGGTAGAGAGGGGATATTCTATCCAGTTCTCCTCCCTCCCTCCCCACTAGCCCCCCTCCCCATCCCTCTTTAGGGACTCATCTCACGAGCAACTTCTAAGTCAAGAAGTGAAGTCCCTCATGGAGGCAGGGGCGGTGGAGGAAGTCCCTCGGAAGCTCAGGGGCAAAGGCTTCTATTCCTGGTATTTTGTAATACCGAAGGCAAAAGGGGACTAGAGACCCAACCTAGACCTGCGGCGGCTGAACAAGTTTGTACGAAAGCTCAAGTTCCGCATGGTCTCCCTGTCCTCGATTATTCCCTCCCTGGATCCAGGAGATTGGTATGCTGCCCTCGATTTAAAGGATGCTTATTTCCACCTTGCCATCATTCCCCGACACCATCGGTACCTCAGGGTTGTCGTGGCTGACGCCCATCTGCAGTTCACGGTGCTCCCGTTCGGCCTGTCAGCTGCTCCAAGGGTCTTCATGAAGTGCATGGCAGTTGTGGCGGCCTTTCTGCGCTGGCAGGACATTCAGGTATCCCCTACTTGGACGACTGGCTCATAAAGGGGCACTCCAAAGAGCAGGTGGAGACCCAGGTGTTGTTCATCAGGTGGACCTTTCTCAGTCTTGGCCTCCTCTTGAACAAAGCCAAGTCCACGCAACGAATAGAGTTCATAGGAGCAGTTCTGGACTCCACCCACGCCAGAGCGTACCTGCCGGAATCCAGGTGACATGCGATTTCCGAGCTCATCCTCGGACTGCACCGCGCCCCGCTTACCACGGCGTGAGTCTGTCTCCGGCTGTTGGGTCACATGGCAGCGTGCACCTGTGTGGTAAACCATGCCAGACTTCAGCTTTGCCCACTACAGTCCTGGTTAGCGACAGTATATCGCCTGGCCAGGGACCCCTTGGACTCAGTGGTGTCCATTCCCCATTTGGTGCTAAGCTCGCTGCGGTGGTGGCTCGACCCGCAGAAAGAGTGCATGGGTGTCCCCTTCGCTGCTCCTCAACCCTCCCTCTCCCTGGTAACGGATGCCTCGGATCGGGGTTGGGGAGCGCACCTGGGACACCTCAGGACGCAGGGCTTGTGGTCGCCGGAGGACTTCAAGTTGCATATCGATGTCAGGGAGCTGAGAGCAGTTCGCCTGGCTTGTTTGACCTTCCGGTCCCACCTGGCTGGCAGATGTGTTTCGATCCTCTCGGACAACACGTCGGCAGTCTTTTATATTAACAAACAGGGACACACACTTATCTCCCCTGTGCAGAGAAGCCCTCGCGCTGTGGGATTTCTGCGTCCACAATGCAACCCACCTGACGGCATTCTACCTTCTGGGGGAGCAGAACGGTTTGGAAGACACCCTCAGCTGCTCGTTCCAGGGTCACGAGTGGTCCCTCCGATGGGATGTGGTACGCTCAATTTTCCAGCTCTGGGGCTTTCCCCGGTTAGAGCTGTTTGCCTCGAGGGAAAACAGAAAGTGCCGACGGTTCTGCTCTCTCCTGGGCCGCAGTCAGGGATCTCTGTCAGACTCCTTCCTACAGTCTTGGGGGGTCGGTCTGCTCTGCGCCTTTCCTCCAATCCCCCTGATACACAGGGTGATTTTGAAGATTCGCAGGGACCACGCATGGGTAATCCTGATAGCTCTGGCGTGGCCGCGCCAACATTGGTACACGTCACTCTTGCACATGTCCGTTCAGGCGCCCCTGACGCTGCCCCTGCTCCCGGACCTGACGCAGGACCGGGGCTCCCTCTGCCACCCGAACCTGGAGTCTCTTCACCTCACAGCATGGATGCTCCATGGCTGAACCTGCTGGAGATGCAGTGCTCCCAGCAGGTCAGACAAGTGCTGCTCGGTTGTAGGAAACCATCAACTAGGGCCACCTACCTGGCCAAATGGAAGAGCTTCTGCATATGGTCGGGTCAGCGAGGTCACAATCTGCTGGGGGTCCCAATCCCCATTGTCCTAGACTATTTGCTCCACCTCAGACTACTGGGCCTCTCCCTCTCCTCGCTTGGCAGCCATCTCGGCTTTCCATTCGGGGGAAGGGGGTACCTCGGTGTTTGCGAACCCGCTGGTCGGGCGTTTCCTCAAAGGTATGGACAGGCTATTTCCGCATGTTCGTCAGCCTGCCCCTGCTTGGGACCTGAATCTGGTCCTCTCTGCCCCCTCGGGACCTCCCTTTGAGCCTCTGGCTTCGTGCTCCTTGTTGTACTTGTCGTATAAGACTGCCTTCCTGCAGGCGATCACCCCGGCCAGAAGGGTGTTGGAGCTCAGGGCGTTAACATCTGAGCCCCCATATACTGTCTTCTGTAAGGACAAAGTCCAACTTACACCTCACCCGGCTTTCCAACCCAAGGTCGTCTCACAGTTCCACATGGGTCAAGATATTTTTCTCCCGGTGTTTTATCCCAAACCGCACTCTTCCAATAAGAAGTGGAGGTTACATTCCCTGAATGTCCGCAGGGCCATGGCTTTTTACATTGAGCGTACCAAGCCGTTCAGACGCTCAACTCAGTTCTTCATCGCAGTGGCGGATAGTATGAAGGAGCTCCTGATCTCCTCTCAGCTATGCGGTAGCATTCTCGGATGCAGGTCGCGATCCACGAAGAGAATCGCTAAGACCCCTGTCCCTCTGGTCACGGCCCACTCCAGTAGGGCGTAGGCCTCCTGTGCGGCATTCCTGGCTCAGTTCTCGACTCAGGAGATTTGTAGAGCGGTCACATGGTCCTCCATCCACACGTTCTCGTCACACTACGCCATCACGCACCAGGCTAGGGATGATGCTGCCTTCGGCTGTGCAGTACTCCTGTCAGCAGTGATCTCCAACCCAGCCACCTAAGGTTAGGCTTGTGAGTCACCTACTTTGAATGGACGTGAACAACCACTCAAAGAAGAAAAAACGGTTACCCACCTTTTAGTAACTGTTGTTCTTCGAGATGTGTTGTTCATGTCCATTCCAATACCCACCTCCTGCCCCTCTGTCGGAGTGCCGGCAAGAAGGAACTGAGGGGGTGGAGGGTTCGCGGGTCCCTTTATAGGGCGCCGTAGCGGCGCCAGTTCAGGGGGCGCCAGAGCCGACCTTACGAACGCTGCTAGGGAAAAATCTTCCGGCTGGTGTGCATGCGGCGCGCGCATACCTACTTTGAATGGACATGAACAACATATCTCGAAGAACAACACTTACTAAAAGGTGGGTAACCGTTTTTTTTTTTGCTAGATTTTAAAAGAGCAAGTCCAAAAATTAAGCACCCAAAATAGTTTTATTTGGGGTTCAGCTTAAAGGTTACAAGCGAACAAAAGCATCTAGGCTTAGCACAGAGGAGATCCACAAGCCAAACTAAAGAAATAAACCTGATCGCATTTATCTAAATCTTCCCTATCCAAATGATTCCTTCTAGGTATGGAAGATAATTTTTTATACCTGATTCAAACCTTACACAGTATTCCTGCATATAGCATTGCTGCTCTGTCCCTGC
>NW_027427238.1:0-1224 GCF_003597395.2 Chelonoidis abingdonii | reverse complement strand
GTTGACATCACCAAATTAATACTGATGAGGTTCTGGCCCAAAGTCTCTGGGCTCCACACAGTAGTGACATAAACACTGTGTAAGTTACTTGTTTGGAGTCATTTCCTTCTAGCCTCGGTGTAAATGGAAAAGTGCCATTACATGCACTGATCTGGTGTTCCATACGCTATCCCATGTAGATTTACTCATTTCCAAGCTGAGAAAGGATCTCAGAAGTTATTAGTGTTAGAATACCATCTTTGTGCATGGCTCTGTACACTACATATATGACAGACAAAATCAGATAATAGAATTAGACAGAAAGACAGACAGGACCATTTCTTCACCTAACACATAACTAAATTTAGTCAGAATGATAGATTTCTATTTCATTGTGAATTATGTTGCTAGCTAGCTAGATAATAAATAGTCTATGAAAATTATTGTGCTTCTTTTCCTGTTAATGATTGTCTTTCTCCACATCATGATTTTCTTAATAGTCCCTCTTATAAAGCCTTATTTAGCAAAGATTTTGTATGACTATATCTTACTCCATCGCTTATTTACAAATAGCTCATCAAAAGTACTCGGTGTTTGGACTTCGAGCTGTTTTGCTGGATACATTTTAAACATGCTGTGTTTTGTTTCACTGAATAAATGGAAGTATCACACATGGGTTCCTGAAAAATCAAGGGGCTAATTCTCAGCTCATTTAAATTGTCATAGTTCTGTTGAAGTCAATAGATCTCTGAGAATTTACACCAGCTGAGGATCTGGTCCAAAATCTCATGATTTGAAATTAAAACTCACTTTGAATATCCTGTACAAAGGCCCTGATTCTGCAGCCACTTCAGCATATTCTAAACTTTAAACACGAATGGCCCCACTGAAGGTTTAAAGAAAAACTTATGTTTAAATTCCTGTTGGTTATGGGTTAGGGATATGGATAGGGCTTAAGGCTAACACCAAGCTGGTGTCAGACCCTGACACTGTACAAGTTATTCTCCTTTCTCTGTCAAAAAAAGCCCAAGAATTGGAGCTTTGGAATTATTCTCCTTTTCTGGGTTCTGGATTATTAACAAGAAATAACAGTTTATCTCAATGCCAGAATCTCTGGGTCTTCTTCTCCAAACTCACCAGTCCAGCTTGCCACTTCATCACCAACCTCTCCTTCCTGGATGTCCTGCTCAGAAGTCACCTTCTACAGGACAGGCCCAACAAAGAAAGTAACAGAATGCCACTAGC
>NW_027427237.1:0-7250 GCF_003597395.2 Chelonoidis abingdonii | reverse complement strand
CTGCAATCGTCACCTGAACCAAAACCATCAACCACACCCAAACTGAACTGGAGTCATCACCAGAACCAGAACCATTTCCCAAATTGGAACCAGAACCAAACCCAATCAGAACCATTTCCTGAACCCAAACCGTCACCCAAGCCCAAACCTCAAATTGAACCAGAACCATCCCCTGAACCAGCCTGAGTCAGAACCAAACTGCCAGGTACAGTCACCCCAAATTCAAACCCAGCCTGACACCAGCCCTTCAAGCAAACCCTTGGACTGGAGCCATCATGTTAATCTCCAACCCAACCCATTGTCTGAGTCTCTGCTCCCTGCTGTCCCTCTTCCCCATCCACCTGGCCCGGGAACCCAAAGCCACAGCCCAGCTTTGGTCCTGAGGCTCCAGACCCAAACTCTCTTCAGGCCCCACACTTGAGCTGCCTCCTAACCCCCCACATAAACGCAAACCCTCCCCTGGGCCTTATGATGGCCAGGCCCCACTCCCATAAGCCAGAGCACCCTCACTTGTCTGAGCCCGACTGGTAGGATCAGCCCAGTCTGGAGCACATCTTGCAGGGAGTGGATTTCCCAAGGCTCATTTCCCAACATCACCGCACAGTGCCAAGCTCTTCTGGCAACACCAACAGCCCTGTCCTGCTCCTGCTGCTGTCAATGACAGAACTCCCCCCAGGCCCATTGAGCCCTGCACTGCCTGGATCACCGCTTATGGAGAGGGGAGGGGAAGGGGAAGTACCTGTCCATGCCGGGGCCAAGTTTGATGGAGACAGGCACTGGCATCCCCTCTTTGATGGCATTGAGGATGGTCGGCAGGGGCTCTAACTGCTCCCTCGTTCGCTGCCGGGAAACACAAAGGGAGAAGATTCACTGCCGTGGGTTTGCCAACAGTGGTGTCCCTCAGTCTCGTGTCAGACAAACCCAGCTTGGCCCTGCCAGATCTGTTGGAGGAGCTCTGACCAGCACAGCCGGGGGCAGCGGTAACAGATGATTTTCTTCCTGTCTGGCGTATTGTCTGCTTCCCAGTGGAGGTCTATTTGCACACTTAACTGGATGATAATCAAAACTGCAAAATCAAGGTGAGAGGAAAGCCATTGAAGACTCAATCAGCAAGGCTGTTCTGTTTAGGAATTAGGATGAAGGGCTGGTCTGATGTATTTAGGGGTACCAAAGACGCCATGGATCCTTCACTGAGGTGGCAGTGTGGTTTGCTTCATGAAAAAAAGGTCACAACCTGCCTGGCTGTGAAGCTCTAGTGAGCAATACTTGATTAGCCAGGACAGTAGCTTGCTAACTAAGTCTGGGTTCTAGAATGTGTTATGATTTCATTTGCTATGAAGCCATTCATTTCCAATCCTTCTCCTTGCTATTACTCAAATCTCTGCTTTGTTAAGCGAACCTATTGTGGATTTCACTCTAGCCATATCTGTGCTGTGTGTTAAATAGAGCATTGATCTCAGTTGGGACTGGTAGGCGGGGGTGGATTGTTCCTTTGAAAGCAGTGAATCTGAATACTGCGGCGTCCAGTGGACCAGGGCCTGGACACTCCAGGGACACATTCAAGGGCCTTGGGGCCTGGGGTATGCCAACTGCTAACCGGCTGAGAAAGCAGGGCCTGCAGAGGCCTAGAGGGCAGGGCTTGTGTTGCCTGTGGCTGATCGAGTCGGGGATCTGAACCTGGCAGGATGCCACCCAACCCTGGTTACCAGTGGAAAGTTTCACAGGGGCAACGCCCAGCTGGGTTGGCTCAATGCAGCTCCCATCAGCACATCCAAGGGGCGATGCCCAGCTGGGTCCAGCTCAGCATGGTTCCAACTGGAACAGCCATGCAGAGACAGTTCCCAGCTCAGACCAATGCAGCGTGGCCCATGCAGGTCCTATGGTCTCCACTGATGGAGTTGTTCGAGGATGCTAGCAGGTTCCAGACATACACAGCAACACCGGCCGCTGGCTGTGGAACCCTGCAGTGGATAAGCCCTTTCTACCTTCTGGCCACAAGAGGGCAGATATTCTCTGTCTATGCACTTCCATCCCATCATGGCGCCATTTCAGATTTGGCAGGGGGCGGGGGGGGGCATCTTTAACCATGATTCCAAAGGCTACTGGGCACCTAAAATTTCTTTTTTTTTTGGCATGTAATAAACTGAATACAGTGCTCCTGTCACATAATACTTTCAATTACTATATTAAAAAATAAAATTAAGTGAAATAAAAGAAAAATTAATTAAATATAGACCCACTCAGCTCTAATACTTGTTCTGATATCTTGTTCAATTCTACTAAGGACACTGGTTAGGTTTAAAAATAATCTATATGTCTTACTCTGTTACTATCCTTGAATACACCAATTGAAACAATGTAGAAAAACCTAGATGACTTCTATCACTTTTTGCAGTTCATCAAGCTTGGAATAGATCATTGAACTTTTTGAAAACATCTTATTAGGCGCAAGGCCTGTGATTTATATTGCACCTGCCTGGGGCTGTAAGAGGTGTTACCCCACTACAAATGATAGACTAGAAAATGACTTTGAACAGGAGTGAAACTGACACTTTCAAGTCACTTTCATAGTATTGCCACCCCAAATGTTCAAAAATCAAGAAACAGGGTCACCAAAGATGAGATTGGCTTTAAAATAATGAGATTATGTAAAAAGAATAGATTTTGAGGTTTTTTAATTTACATTCTGCTTTTTGAGCCTTTAGGGTGCACTGGGCGCACATTTTGAGGCGTTCTTCATAGCCACAAAGGCTAGAAACTTCACTTTTCTTTAAGAATGAAGGCTGAAATCATACACATCACTTGATTCCAGATCTGGGCGTTAAGGAAACAATATATCATGAGACTCATGAAAAATCATGAGAGTTGGCAACACTGCTTCACTTCTGCTTAAAAACTAATTACTTTCCAGAAGGTCCTAAATACTACAGTGCTTGAGTTGCAGTTTTCATGGGAGAATATTTTAATCAAACACCAAAAAGTCAACATTTTAAAGCTGGGGGAAATTGAGACTTCTGAGTATATCAGGGCCAACTGCAGGTAGGAAAGGAAAATAAACAGACACAGAGAGCTCTGGCAGCTCTTCTCTTGAAAAGAAAGTGGAGGGTCAAATCTTCTAGTCCTAATAAAGTAAACTTCTATTGCCATCACAGCACTCCACATCAGATATAAACATCATGGTAGACACGTGATAAATGTGGGGTCAAAAAAGCACTCATACTTAAATATCTGACCTGCCAACATTACCAAGTCACATTAGTATGCACTAGCTACAGGATTACATTTTTGGCATATCTGACAGTGCTGAACACACAGATTGTCCCAAATGAATAATACATAATCATTAACAAAATGGTTGACTTTATGGACTCTGTGGATCAATTTCTGTTCTTTGTTGGAATGGTCTTGAATACAGCTGAAACCCTAAGAATCTGATGTATAATCACGTTGATACTCAATGACACTTTCTCATTCTTTCCTTTTCTCAACTCAGAACAAAAAAATATACAAACAAATGGTTTCAGTTAAAATCTAAAATTGCACAGCAGGCATTGCTGTACAATTCAGCCCTGGGACAGAACCTACCACCCATTGGCCGTTAAACAATTGCTCTCATTCTCTTTCTTCTTCAGACTCGCTGACCTCCTGTGCGGCTTTTGATACTGTCAGCCCATGACATGTTCCGAATCATCTGGACCTGATGTGCTAGAATCTCAGAGAACTGGCTTCTTGGTTTTGCTCCCATCCATCAAGGCCTCTTTCGCTAGCATAATGACAGAGAAGAAGAGAAAGGCTGATCCATGGATAGGAGCTAAGTCCTAAGAGACCTGGGTTCTACTCCTGCCTCTCTTTCTCCCCGACTTCCTGTTGCACCTCAGTCAGTGCTTAGGGAGCAGAGTTTCAAAGGTTTTCAGGCACTTTTGAAAATCCACTAGGTGCCTAAATCTAGATATAACCTGGCTGTTAGTGTCTCAGTGCCCATACTGTTACCATGGGATAACACTGCTCTACCTCACCAGGGGCTATGATTTGACGCACGCAGATACTACAGTGATGGGGCCAATAAGTACCAGAGGTAGAGTGGGACTTCTCTATACCATTGTTAGCTCCTTTCCTGAGTTTTGGCCCTTCTCTTTCACTTATGCCCTTAACTTCTTCTTTTTCTGATTGTAACTTGGCTCAAAAGCTCAGAAGACTTGGCTGTATTCACCGCCACCCCATTTTAGTCATCTAACGACTTCAATCCTTAATTTAATTACAACTTTTCTAATCACCCTCGCCTCTGTCTGTAACAAAACACTGGATCTCCTGCCCAGGACACAAGCTGATAGAAGCACTAATCTGCAGAACTCACATTTCACACTAATGCTGAGAAGTTAAGAACTCTGCCTGGGAGCACACCTCCTGTATGAAACTGGGGGGGGGGGCGGGTGGGTGGAAAAGAAGGGGGGAACGGACAGCCCCCTTCTGCCTACCTAACTGGCTCTTTTGCACTCCACCCCCAGCCCGCAGTACCTGGTCCAGGCCAGTGAATATGTCGCAGAGCAGTGTGTGCAGGGTGGAGAGCTCCAGTGCCAGGTCCACATAGCCATCATAAGCCACCAGGTGGGCACTACTGTCAGGGTTGGCCACACTCTGCAGGAACGACTTCATGCGGCTCCAGTTGTGCTCCAGGAATTCGTTCATGAACCCCATGTATGCCTCCTTCTCGCCAAACCTGCAGGAGCCACAATGTCACGTGGGTGTCATACACACAACACGGGCATGCACACAGCGTGGACATCACACACACAGCATGGGTGTCACGCACATGGCACAGGCGTCTTGCACACAGTGGTACTGCACAGGCATCATGCGTACGGCATGGATGTCATGCACACGGTGGTGCTGTGTCGGCGTCATGCACACAGCACGGGCACCACACACACGACACGGTCAGCATGTGCATGGTACGGGTGTCACACACACAGCACGGGGTCATGCACACGGCGGGGCAAGCACATTCCCACACATTCATACAAGTGAGCTCTAGGAGCCAGGGTCAGGTGAGCTGGTCCATGCTCAACAGTCTCATATTGAGCAGTGGCTCTTCAGGGGACAGCACGTAGCTGGTGAGGGGCTGTGACTAGCATTGCTGGAGATGTGAATGCCACAGCCTTATGCTGCCCTCTCCTGGTGGGGGAACCACAGATTCAGGTAATCACACTGCTCAAGTGCCCTGCACATGGGGGCATCATAGCCATGTCTCCCTGCCTTCTGCCCAGTGTCTCTGCCTGGCTGCTGGGTGAATGGTCCACACAAACTGTAGGAAAAAGTGAAAAGCTGACTCTGCAAGGGAAACTGAGCCCACCCCACATGCTGCTAAAGTGATGGGCACTGTAGTGCCTGGCTAGCGCTTGGGCTCTCAGGGCTACTGGTAACCATAGCCAAGAAGCTGCTGGTAGCTG
Source organism: Chelonoidis abingdonii (assembly GCF_003597395.2). Classification (NCBI taxonomy): domain Eukaryota; kingdom Metazoa; phylum Chordata; order Testudines; family Testudinidae; genus Chelonoidis; species Chelonoidis abingdonii. The sequence goes on along the minus strand of NW_027427237.1, from coordinate 1,803 downwards.
AAGGATGGCCCTTTGGTTTGTGCACTAGCCTAGGAGTCAGGAAACCTGTTATCAAGCCCCCCTCATCTGACACAGACTCATTGTGTGTCCAAGTCACTCTGGGCCTTAGGTCCCCTCTGCCCCATGGGGACAGTAGCCCAGGAGAGGGGTACTGATGATTATGAAGTGCTCAGGTACTATGATAATAGGGGGCAAATGAGTGTGAGGGGGAAGCCTGGGGGTTACACAGCACTGGCCTTTCGAATTGCTCTGAAACACACATGCATTTTGAGGTGACCTACCTGGGGTTCCTGCACAGCCTTTTCTAGTTGAGGAGGCTGGAAGGGTTTTTCCTGCTTCTTCTAATAATGTGACTTTGGGTCCCTGGCAAATAACCAGATCCTAACACCAGGGGCCCCAGGGCCAGAGCCCAGCATCACAACTCCAGGGCCTGAGTGATGGAGATGGGGGCTGGGTGTTGTTCAGGCTCTTAAAGCTCTTTGGGGCTTGGTTAGAGCTCTTCAACTTGGGCTAGAGCTCAGAGTGACCTGGATTTAGCTCCTGCCTGCTGGGAACCTCCCAGCCCCCATCTCTATCAGGCCAAGCACCAAGCTCAGGGCTAGAATCCAGCTGGGACCACCCAACATTTCTACAGGAACCCCCCAAAGTTTCTTCATCCCCCAGGGAGATGCAAACCCAGCACCTTTCCACAATTCCTTTCCTTGCCAGAGGCCCTTGAAATGTTAGTAGGAAGGGGAAGGCCCAGACAGACTGAGGTAAGGGACTCAGACTGACACTGGGCACAGCCTGGCTCGCTTGCCCAGAGCTGGGTCCACACGATAGGGGCCAGAGCCGTGTGCAAGATACAGACAGGATTGTCCTGCAGAGAAGCAGATCCCTGGGCAGAGCCGAGCTGTGATACAGAAAGGATCACCCCACAGAGGGGCAGAGCTGAGCCATGATACAGACAGGATTGCCCCGCAGAGGGGCAGAGCCGAGCTGTGAAACAGAAAGGATCACCCCACAGAGGGGCAGATCCCTGGGCAGAGCTGAGCCATGATACAGAAAGGATCACCCGGCAGAGGGGCAGATCCCTGGGCAGAGCTGAACCACGATACAGACAGGATCACCCGGCAGAGGGGCAGAGCTCTGGGCAGAGCTGAGCCATGATACAGACAGGATTGCCCCACGGAGGGGCAGAGCACTGGGCAGAGCCAAGCCGTGATACAGACAGGATCACCCCACAGAGGGGAAGATCCTTGGGCCGAGCCGAGCTGTGATACAGAAAGGATCACCCCACGGGGGGCAGATGCCTGAGCAGAGCTGAGCCGTGATACAGACAGGATCACCCCACAGAGGGGCAGAGCCTTGAGCAGAGCCAAGCCGTGATACAGAGAGGATCACCCCGCAGAGGGGCAGAGCTGAGCTGTGATACAGAGAGGATCACCCCACAGAGGGGCAGAGCCCTGGGCAGAGCCGAGCCGTGATACAGACAGGATTGTCCCGCAGAGGGTCAGAGCCCTGGGTAGAGCTGAGCCGTGATACAGACAGGATTGCCTCGCAGAGGGGCAGAGCTGAGCCGTGATACAGACAGGATCGCCCCACAGAGGGGCAGAGCCAAGCCATGATACAGACAGGACTGCCCCGCAGAGGGGCAGAGCCAAGCTGCAATATAGACAGAATTGCCCCACAGAGGGGCAGAGCTGAGCCGTGATACAGACAGGATTGTCCTGCAGAGGGGCAGAGCTGAGCCGTGATACAGACAGGATTGCCCCACAGAGGGGCAGAGCCCTGGGCAGAGCTGAGCCATGATACAGACAGGAT
>NW_027427236.1:0-2572 GCF_003597395.2 Chelonoidis abingdonii | reverse complement strand
GGGGGGGTGGGGTTAGCTGGGTGGGGGGTGCAAGGTGGAGGTTTCGCCTAGGGTGCGAAACTTCCTTGCACCAATACTTGCCTTAAGTTTAACTCATGTGCATTTGACCTTTTTTATATTTAATCAGTTGGGGCCCAGTCCTGCAAATCATTAAACTATGATCAGCATCATATCGGCTAACCTGATTCTTCACAGCTGTGTTCAAACACAGTAACATTTTGTAATGTAGACAAGCCCTTTGTGGCAGAAGTAACTTCACACTGTACAATCATTAATTCACTCACAAAGTATAAACTTTGTATTTTTTGGTTATGAAAATTATCATAGGAGGGTAATGTCCCTCTATAAACTCTTTAGTGCACACTGTAAATAATTATTCAATTATCTCATTTAATTCTAAAAACAAAGGAAGCAAAGTGCTATACATTTAGAGTTAAAGACCAAAAATATCTATATTAATTCACAATTAGCCTTCACAATAGTTTTCTTCTTTGTGGGAGCACATGGAGGTTTGGTAAGGAAATTAGTCACATAAGGCTCAATATATAAATATTGTAAAACAAGACTATAGCAGGTTTGAGTATCACTGCTGCTTATATTAAAGACATTTCCTGTAATTAGAAGAATGGGGTGTATACAGAGGGCATAAAGGCAATGGGAGTCACACCATGTCACGCAATTAGACCCTGTCACATGCCTATGTCTCTGCATCACTCATTAAGAAACACCATCTGTAGAATGATTCCTGTTTATCCAGACTGTCTTGCTGAAAGCATCTTTGTAAGAAAAAAAGAAAAAACAGCTTTCTATCTTTGTTTTTGGATAGCAAAGATCATCGAGCCTGTGCATCATATTGGTAGCCTACTGCTTTACCTTAATCTTTTCTATCACTGGACCCAGTCCTATGCACATACTTAACTTTATGAATTAGTGTATCCCATTGAGGTCAGTGGGACTACTCACTCACTTAAATACATGTGTAAATCTTTATAGGATTACGGTCATGGGCCCAGATCCTCAGAGGTTATTAGATACCTAATTCCCACTGAAGTTAATGGGAATTAGGCACCAAAATATACCTGTGAGGATCTCGACTTCAGTCTTTAAAATTTAGGAACTTAGTCTCCTTTCATTTACACTGGTACTGAAGTGTCATGAGTGAGAGAAGAATTAGGCCCAAAGTGAGGAGAACTGCACCAGGAAAGTGACCTCATTCAGATCTAATGGTGCTAGAACAATTTCCTTTGACTTATATTTAAGCTTGAAAGGTTTAGACTTCCATAAATGTAGATAGTTGTGAATTTCTCCTGAAAAATCAAAGAATAATGAAAAAAAAAGTCAAACATAAGCTGTACTTGTAGATAACTAGTGCATATTTTTGCTGACAGATATATCTGATAATCAGTAAGAAAGCTGAAGGTTGTCAAATTATGATTTTGTCTCTGAATCTGTTATAAATCTCAATTTGTAAAATGTTAGAATAAAATATGGCATATTTTAAAAATTTATTTTCTGTAAACACAAAATATGCTTTAAAAGGTTGGAAGTAAACTTCAGTGTTACATATTTGTGGGCTAGCTCCAAAAAAGGATTTAGACATCCAACCACCACATGAGGCTCCCAGATCTAATATTTTGATCTTCAAAATCGTATTCAGTTGCTGCCAAACTCTGTTGACTTCTACAGACCATATATTCAGCGGTTTTCAAACTGTGGGTTGGAACCTCAAAGTGGGTCGCAACCCCATTTTAATGGGGTTGCCAGGTCTGAATTAGACTTGCTGGGGCCCTGAGCCAAAGCCTGAGTCCCTCTGCCTGAAGCCCTAGCCCCATTGGCCAGGGCCAGAGCCAAAGCCAAAGCCCGAGGACTTCAGCCCTGGACAGTTGAGCTTAGGTTACAGGCTCTCTGCTTGGAGCTGAAGCCCTTGGCCTTGGGCTTTGGCTTTGCCTCCCACCTTGAGCAGTGGGGCTCGGGCAGGCTAAGGCTTCTGTCCCCTCGCCTGGGGTCATGTAGTAATTTTTATTGTTAGAATGGGGTCACGGTGCAATGAAGTTTGAGAACCCCTAAAGTTTCCACTCGTAAAGTCCCCAAGGCACCTACGTTTCTGCTGGGTGTGTGTAAAGCCACTAAGTCCTAACACCACCAAGCTGCTCAACTCCCATGGTCTGGTAGGATTCTCAAACAAGGTGTACCCCCACCTATTTTGTCCAGAGAGCCCAAACCAGTAGATTCAAGGACTGGGACCTAGGTCTCTCAGGAAAGTGCACTAACCACTAGGCCAGGGATAGGCAACCTATAGCACGCGTGCCGAAGGCGGCACACGAGCTGATTTTCGGTGGCACTCACGCTACCCAGGTCCTGACCACCAATCCGGGGGCCTCTGCTTTTTAATTTAATTTTTAAATGAAGCTTCTTAAACATTTTAAAAACTTTATTTACTTTACACATCTGATGATTCACCCACGAAAGCTTATGCTCCAATACGTCTGTTAGTCTATAAGGTGCCACAGGACTCTTCATTGCTTTTTACAGATCCAGACTAACACGGCTACCCCTCTGATACTTGACAACA
>NW_027427235.1:0-1044 GCF_003597395.2 Chelonoidis abingdonii | reverse complement strand
TCTTTGTGTTTTGTCAAATCTGCAGCGAAAGTGTTCTTAAAATGAATAACATGTGCTGAGTCATCATCCGAGACAGCTATAACATGAAATATATAGTAGAATGCTGGTAAAACAGAGCAGGGGACATACAATTCTCCCCCAAGGAGTTCAATCGCAAATTTAATTAACACATTTTTTTAACGAGCATCATCAGCATGGAAGCATGTCCTCTGGAATGGTGGCCAAAGCATGAAGAAGCATATGAATGTTTAATATATCTGGCACTTAAATAACTTGCAATGCCAGCTACAAAACTGCCATGCAAATGCCTATTCTCACTTTCTGGTGACATTGTAAATAAGAAAAGGGCAGCATTATCTCCTGTAAATGTAAACGAACTTGTTTGTCTGAGTGATTGGCTGAACAAGAAGTAGGACTGAGTGGACTTGTAGGCTCTGAAGTTTACATTGTTTTGTTTTTGAGTGCAGTTATGTAACAAAAAGAATTCTACATTTGTAAGTTGCACTTTCAGGACAAAGAGATTTCACTACAGTACTTGTATGAGGTGAGTTGAAAAATACTATTTCTTTTATTTATAATTTTTACAGTGCAAATATTTATAATAAAAATAATACACACTTTGATTTCAATTACAACACAGAATACAACATATATGAAAATGTAGAAAACATCAAAAATGTTTAATAAATTTCAATTGGTATTCTATTGTTTAATAGTGCGATTAAAACCAATTAATCACAATTAATTTTTTTTAATCACGATTAATTTTTTTGAGTTTATTGTGAGAGTTAACAGGGATTAATAGCCCTAATTTAAATATTTTCTGTGTAAACATCATCTATTCCTTGGTTGGTTGGTTGGGAACTGATGGCCCAAGGGTTAGCCAAAGACCACTGGCCCCCAGCTCACCATGTTTCTCCAGGCAATGACTCAATAGAACAGTTGCTCCCAAACTTCAACAACCTGTGAACCCCTTTCACTAAAATGTCAAGTCTCACGAACCCCCTCCTAAAAATGAATATTTCCAGGGATTTTCTCCTTTAC
>NW_027427234.1:0-2711 GCF_003597395.2 Chelonoidis abingdonii | reverse complement strand
GAGCACCCAAGAACTCTCCTCCCTGGTCTGGCGCCCCCAGAACTCTCCCCTCTGGCCCTGGCTGAGCACCCAAGAACTCTCCTCCCTGGTCTGGCACCCCCAGAACTCTCCCCACTGGCCCTGGCTGAGCACCCCCTGAAGCTCTCCTCCCTGGCCTGGCGCCTCCAGAACTCTCCCCCTAACCTGGCACCCCCCCACTTCCCCTGGCCCGCTGAGCCCCCTGAAGCTCTCCCCCAGCTCTCACGTCCCGCAGGTTGAAGGTGATCTCCAGGCTGGCCCAGAAGCGGTCGGAGAACTCGGGGTACATGTCCAGCACCTCCAGCAGCTCCTCCCGCTGGATCTTGTGAAGGTCGCAGTAGGTCAGAGCCCGCACGTCTGCGTTGGACTTGCCTGGCCGCGCGTACAGGTTCAGTGGCTCCCCGAAGATGTCGTTCTTCCCTAGGGGCAGCACGGCAGGGTCAGCGCGGGTTTCCCCCGGGGCAGACGCCGGGGTGGGCTGGGCAGGATGAAGGAGGGGCACACACTAGGGGTGGGCTGGGGAGGATGGGGGGGGCACACGCCAGGGGTGGGCTGGGCCCGGGGGGTACTGTTAGGTTCTCCTGGGTGCCAGACTGGGGGCTGTGTCATGGGGTGATGTGAGGGACAGAGAGCCCATGGCCATGCCCCCCCTTGCTGGCAGTGCCACCCCACAGCTTCTGCCCCCCCGGCAGTGCCCCCCCCGGTCAGCAGTCCCTCACCTCAACTGGCAGTGCCCCCTGCAGCAGTATCCACTGCCCCCCCACAACTCCTGCCCCCACCCGGTCTGGCACCGCCCATCCAGCAGCCCCCCCAAGCCCAGCAGTGCCCAACCCCTTCCCCCACAGCTGGCAGCATCCGCCCCCCTCACCCCGCACGCCCATCACCCTGCCTGCCTGGCAGCCCCCCAAACCCGGCAGTGCCCGCCCCCTCACCGAGGATGGCCACCACCATGTCGCGGCGCAGGATCTCGATGGAGCCGCGGGAGATGAAGTAGAGCGCAGTGAGCACGTCGCCGGCGTGCACCAGCGTGTCGCCGGGCGGGGCATGCGTGGTCTTGAACTTCATGGCCAGGGCACGCAGGCAGCCCTTGCTGGCCCCCTGGAAGGGCCGGCAGCTCTGCAGCAGGCTGCGGTTGAGGTGCAGGCAGATGTCGGCCTGCAGGCACTCGGGGAAGCCCTTCAGCACCTGCGGGCGGGTAAAGAGACCCCATTACCGGGGAGGGCACCGCGCAGTGGGGGCAGAGAATGCAAGGGCTGGCCGCGGGCAGGACGGCTGCCCAGGGCATGGGCTGGTCTGTGTGGGCCGTTTGGATTGGTTGTGGCTCTGTTAGGGTGACCAGACAGGGGGTGGGAGGTAATAGACGCCCCGAATATCAGGACTGGCCCTATAAAATCGGGACATCTGCGTCCCCTAGGCCCTGTGCGTGTACATGTGTGTCTCTGGGTTTCGGTGTGAGTGGGCGTGACCAAGTGGGGGAGTTTGTTGTTCTTTCCGTGTTTTCCAGTGGGCTGCATGCAGAGGGGGTGGGACTCAGTTTCCCTGCGTGTTACTGGTTTAACGAGGGGAGGGGAGAGGGAGTTTGTTGTTACAGAGGTCAGGAGAGGGACTCGGGACCCCAGCCGATGGCCTGGAGGATGGACACCCCAGCGACTGGGGACCGAGAGACCCAGCTCAGGAGTCACAGCCGGTTCTGGCCAGTGGGAGGACAATGGGCTGTGGGGAGAGAACCCCGGTGACCTGACCAGCCGGCTCCAGCCCAAGGGGTCAGAAGACAGAAGAGGGGCCCAGGCGACCCTGTTTCCCTGGAGAGAAGACAATGGACAGAGGGGGCTTGGGGCCAGGGATATCAGAGGCCCAGCTGGGAAGCAGGGGGGCTCTGGGCTGGAGGGGGAGCAGGCAGAGCCCACCTGGGTGCAGGGGGACTGGGATGTGCTGGGCTAAGGGAGGCCAGGCCTGAGGCCGGAGAGTTTCCTGTGCTGTGTTCAGATGCTCAATAAACCCTCCTGTTTTACGCTGGCTGAGAGTTGCTGCGGTCTGGAGAAGAGGGTGCGCGCGCGTGTGTGTGTGGGGGTATTATTCTCTTTGGGGGGGTGGAGGCCCCAGGGGTCCAGAGCAAGGGGACTCTCTGAGGGGGCCCACGGTGAGAGACAGACATGCTAAGGCTCCAAGAGGTGTGGCTCCAGGAGGTGGAGGGGCCTGACCCCAAGAGAGAGTGGACCCCCGAGAAGGGCTGTCGCATTGAAAGGGGCACCCCCCACGGACCGCACGGGGCCACGAGTGGGCACAATCTGTGACAACGCATATACAGGTGTGGGTGGGTGAGCTCATGTGTCTGTGTGTGTACGTGTGTGCGTATGGGTCTTTATGTCTCTGTGTGTGTCTGTAAATCCCTGGCTGTGTAGAGGGGTGTGTGTGTGTCTGGATGTGAAGGGGTGTGTGTGTGTGTGTCTCTGTGTGGGGTGCGGGGTCTGTCGGGGAGCTGGGTGCATCGAGGGAGCTGGGCACATCGGGTCAGTCGGGGAGCTGGCTGTGCTGAGTGCGGGGGTGGTGCTGCGGGGTCTGTCGGGGACGAGGTGTGACGAAGTGGGACTGTTCTTAGTAAGAACATAAGAACGGCCGTACCGTGTCAGACCAAAGGTCCATCCAGCCCAGTATCCTGTCTACCAACAGTGGCCAATCCCAGGTGCCCCAGA
>NW_027427233.1:0-1043 GCF_003597395.2 Chelonoidis abingdonii | reverse complement strand
GTGAACAAGAAGCGGGCAGCAGTTTCTCCTGCAAATGTAAACAAACTTGTTTGTCTTAGTGATTGGTTGAACAAGAAGTTGAACTGAGTGGACTTCATTTTATTTTTGACTTATTTAACAAAAAAATCTACGTTTGTAAGTTGCACTTTCATGACAGAGATTGCAATACAGTACTTGTATTGAGCAAATTGAAAAATACTATTTTTTTACAGTGCAAATATTTGTAATAAAAAATAAGGTGAGCACTGTACACTGTTCTGTGTTGTAATTGAAATCAATATATTTGAAAATGTAGAAAATATCCAAAAATGTTTAAATAAATGGCATTGTATTAATAGTGATTCATTATGATTAATTACGATTTTTTTAAATTACTTGACAGCCCTATTTTTTATTAAGTACTAATAAATATTACATTGTTTAATTAATCTGGGAATTAGCCTCAGGCTACTCTTCCAGTTCAAGTTTCCCTTATGGTCAGTTACTTATAAACATCGACACACACATGATCACTGCAGTCTGTGGCTGTTCACTAATATCAGTTTTTTGAGAGAGAATATATCAATACTTCAGTCAGGCAGTGCTTTAAATCTTGTTTATTTTCTATCTGATGTCATGACATTACAGCTAAGAATCCATCAGCCAATGCAAATTCAGGACACTTTTGTTTTTATAAGTATTTTTAAGAGGGTGGTATGTTATGATTGTTTTCATCCTCTTGCACAGTGCCCTGAGTATTCTGGAAGAACTATATAGATAAAATAAAGAAGTGACCATTATACATGTTTTTACTGAAACAACTCACTGTTTAAGCTCCAGAGGGGTTAAATCCTTAAGGTGTCCGTGAAATGTAAAGCAACGATGCAGCTTTAACTGTAGAGCTGCTGTAAGTGTTTTCATAATATTCAGTTTGTCTTAAATATTTAGAGGGTTATTATCAAGAGTTTTGCGTTCAGTTTGACTCCTCTTAAAATGTCATTTTTATGTGTGGATTCAGTTAATATGTTTCTCTTTCTGAACACCCCTCCTTGAACCCCCCCCCC
>NW_027427232.1:0-1147 GCF_003597395.2 Chelonoidis abingdonii | reverse complement strand
GGGGGTGGGCAGGGTTAGCTGTGGGGGGTGGCGCAAGGTGGAAGTTTTGCCTAGGGCACAAAACTTCCTTGCACTGGCCCTGCTGACTCACACAGATGGGGCCCACAAACAATGACGAGGCCTTCCTTGAGACATTTCAATGGGTGGCAATGGTGGCAGTGCAGTGGCCAATGGAACAGTGAGCATCCTGGCGGCCTCATATTTGATTAGGCAGATCAAGTTGCCTATCATTGCCTGGATCTCAAGCTGCCATGCTGGGCCATTTAGAGACCTCCAAGGAGACCCTCCCCCAGCACTTCCAGGAAGAGAAGAATTTCTTAGGAGCTCAGTCCTAGTGGGTGTTAGAGAAACTGCAGGGCCTCAGTTGGCACTGGCTCAAATCAGAAGCAAAGATGGGGACTTAAATAACACCAAAAGGTTGCAGGACAGGGAATGTCCAAGAATCCCTGAGCAATCCCTGCCCCTCAAGTGGAAACCTCTTTGCAGTCTAGAAGGTTACCCTAAGTTAGGAACAGGTCTTGACTCCGGTCACCAGGGGCAATACTCTTGCTTTCTGTGAAGATGCCCAGGACCAGGGTATTGGGGCGCCCCCTTAGAGAGTGCATTATTGTACAAGTCTGGACTGCAGAAGACAGGTCACATTGACCATCCCTGTTAATGCAAATGAAACAGAGGTGGTGGGGTTGGTACACTTGGGATGTAATCAAACCCTGGTGAGGTAGTACTTGGTAACATCTTCCAGGCCTCCTGAGAAAAACAAAGTCATACCCCAGCACATGGATACAGCTCAACATAAGGGACCACACCCAGTCCCTAGTGGTTGGTCTGGCCCTATCATTTGCCTGACCAGTTATTGAGAGCTGAGGCTCAGACCATTTGGGGGAACTCTGAAAGAGGTTTTTGAGACCTCCACACAGTGCTGCAAACTTGTCAAGGTTCCTTCCTCACTCTGAACTTTAGGGTACAAATGTGGGGACCTGCATGGACATTTCTAAGCTTAATTACTAGCTTAAATCTGGTAACTCTGCCACCATCCAGAAATTTCAGTGTCTGGAGCACTTCTTGTCCCCCCTAAAACCTTCCCCTCCCTGGGCAGCCTTGAGAGGCTTCACCAGTTCTCTGGTGAACACAGATCCAAACCTCTTGG
>NW_027427231.1:0-1102 GCF_003597395.2 Chelonoidis abingdonii | reverse complement strand
CATGAATTTATCTAGTTCTCTTTTAAACCCTGATGTAGTCCTAGCCTTCACAACCTCCTCAGGCAAGGAGTTCCACAGGTTGACTGTGCGCTGTGTGAACAACTTCCTTGTATTTATTTTAAACCTGCTGCCCATTAATTGCATTTGGTGGCCCCTAATTCTTGTATTATGGGAACAAGTAAATAACTTTTCCTTATTTGCTTTCTCTGCACCACTCATGATTTTATATACCTCTATCATATCACCCCTTAGTCTCCTCTTTTCCAAGCTGAAAAATCCTAGCCTTTTTAGTCTCTCCTCATATGGGACCCATTCCAAACCACTAATCATTTTAGTTGCACTCTGATGCCAGTATATCTTTTTTAAGATGAGGAGACCACATCTGTATGCAGTATTCAAGATATGGGTGTACCATGGACTAATATAAGAGCAATAAGATAGTCCCCCTCAGGGGGCAAGGGATAGTTCAGTGGTTTGAGTGTTGGCCTGCTAAACCAAGGGCTGAGAGTTCAGCCCTTGCGGGAGCAACTTAGGGATCTGGGGCAAAATCAGTACTTAGTCCTGCTAGTGAAGGCAGGGGCCTGGACTTGATAATCTTTCAGGGTCCCTTCCAGTTCTATGAGATAGAGAATAATAATAACAACACTGCTCTGCAGGCAAAATGCTTCTGAAGTAAATGTAGTCAAACTTTACTAATTCTTGGTCACTGAGAATGAAAATGATGCTTAAAATTGCTGATTGGCTCTAGTCTAGCTGTTGGGCTCCAGACTACAGCAGTGGAATCTCCTGCCAGGTGGTGACAGGGTTTCCATGTTCTGTGACCATCAGAAGGATCTTGTCCGATTCTTCTTCATGGAAAGTGATCTTGTAGCCTGCAATAACATTGATGGTGTGATGGCAGCCCTCAATATCGTTCATGATCCAGATGAGTGGAGACTGTTCATTGATTCATCGAAGACGAGTAGCTGTTTTGCTGCATAATGGCAATGTTTTGCCATCAATTCCAGTTGGTCATGCCGTCCATATGAAGGAAACCTATGACAACATGAAACAACTTTTGAGGTGCATAAACTATGACCAACATCAGTGGCAGCTTTGTGGC
>NW_027427230.1:0-1299 GCF_003597395.2 Chelonoidis abingdonii | reverse complement strand
CCCCTGGGGTCAGCGAGCTGCCGCCGCAGCCTGACAGCCCAGGGCGTCCCCACCCCCCGGGGTCAGGGAGCCGCGGCTCCGGTGGACCTGCTGCAGGCATGCCTGCAGCAGCTCCGCCAGAGTCGAGAGACCCGCGCATGGCGCGGCGAAATGTCCTGGCACCTAGGGCGCCAGAAACCCTAGCGCCAGTCCTGCTAACACAGTGACTGCCAGTGAAGATTAGGTAGAATGTACTGGCACTAGAAAAGGTTCAGAGAAGGCCAACTAAAATGATTAGGGGTTTGGAACGGGTACCATATGAGGAGAGATTAAAGAGACTAGGACTTCTCAGCATGGAAAAGAGGAGACTAAGGGGGGATATGATAGAAGGATATAAAATCATGAGTGATGTGGAGAAAGTGAATAAGGAAAAATTATTTACTTGTTCCCATAATACAAAAACTAGGGGTCATCAAATGAAATTAATGGGCAGTGGGTTTAAAACAAATAAAAGGAAGATCTTCACGCAGCGCACAGTCAGCTTGTGGAACTCCTTACCTGAGGAGGTTGTGAAGGCTGGGACTATAACAGTGTTTAAAAGAGAACTGGATAAATTCATGGTGCTCAAGTCCATTAATGGCTATTAGCCAGGCTGAGTAAGGAACGGTGTCCCTAGCCTCTGTTTGTCAGAGGATGGAGATGTATGGCAAGACAGAGATCACTTGGTCATCAGGGGCGGCTCTAGGCATTTTGCTGCCCCAAGCACGGCAGGTAGGCTGCCTTTGGTAGCTTGCCTGCGGGAGGTCCACTGAAGCTGCGGGACCAGTGGACCCTCTGCAGGCGAGCCGCTGAAGGCAGCATGCCTGCCGCCCTCTCGGCAACCGGCACAGCGCCCCCAGTGGCTTGCCGCCCCAAGCACGCGCTTGGTGTGCTGGGGCCTGCAGCTGCCCCTGTTGATCATTACCTGTTAGGTTCACTCCCTCTGGGGCACCTGGCATTAGCCACTGTCAGTAGACAGGATACTGGGCTAGTGAGGCAGGTAGTTCCAGTGGGAGGGATAGTTCAGTGGTTTGTGTGTTGGCCTGCTAAATCCAGAGCTGTGAGTTCAGTCCTCAAGCGAGCCACTTAGGAAATGGGTGCAAAATCAGTGCTTTATCCTGCTAGTTCAACAAGGGCAAGTGCAGAGTCCTCCACTTAGAAAAGAAGAATCCCATTCACTCTTACAGTCTAGGGACCGAATGGCTAGGAAGCAGTTCTGCAGAAAAGGACCTAGGGGTTACAGTGGATGAGAAGCTAGATATGAGTTGACAGTGTGCCCTT
>NW_027427229.1:0-2633 GCF_003597395.2 Chelonoidis abingdonii | reverse complement strand
TGGCCACTAGTCCGGTACCACCCCTCCCCCGCTGGAATGGATCAGCCCACTGGCCACTAATCCGGTACCACCCCCCTGCCCGCTGGAATGAATCAGCCCATTGGCCACTAGTCGAGTACCTGCGGGAATCATTGCCACTGCTGTTTGCGGTGGGCCCCTGTGGGTGTGACTGTGCCCCTGTAGGGGGCATGACGCTGGCCCGGGTGGGAGGGGACGTGACCCCAGCCCTGGGGGCCAGGGCCCTGGGGGGAGGGCTGTGACCCCAGCCCCACATACCAGTAGAGCTTGGAGCGCTCCACGAGCGCGTAGGTGTCGCCGTCACCGATGAACACCCGGCAGCTGAGGCAGCTGAAGCACTCCGGGTGGTATTTCTGCTCCCCAGCCACCTGTTCAGGAGATACAGGGCGAGGGCTGAGTGTGCCCACCTGGCTGCACCCCCTACCGCTCAGGAAGCAGCCGGGTGAGCGCTGGGCCAAGCATCCTGCCCAATCCACTCCTCTGCTGTGACTGGAAGAGCCTCCTGCAGCTGGGCCTGAGCCCCACAGGCTGCTGGCCCCACGGCTGGACAGACGCATGGGACTGGTTCACGGGAGGCCTAGGCCAATGATGGGGCGAGGCAGGAATTACATCCTGCATCCCTGCTCTGAACCCCAGCAGCCCAAGCTTGGGCCCCCTCATGGTGCCACTGGCAAGATCCACCTCCCTGCTGCCCTGTGCTATAGCCCATTCCTCCTCTCTGGTCCTCTGCCCGTGAGCTCTGCCCATGGACACAGGGCCCCATTCACTGGTGCCAGGCGGCTCCTTGGCACCAACATACAACACAGCAGTAAAGCCCCCTGTGAAACTCTCCCACGCAGGGGCTCTCTGGTAGGAGAGGAGCCAGCTCTGACAGCTTTGTGCCTCCTCTACAGGAACCCCAGCACTGGGGGTGCGACAGCAGCTGGAGCAGATCTGGCCAAGGCAGTGCTTTGCCCCACTATTCCTCATCTGCATTTGGGGCACAAGGAACGGCAACCCTGGGCCCCCTTGTGGCCCTGGGCCAGGCTCTGAAGTAAGATTACTCCAAGTCCTTCTCTTCTAAAGGGTTGCACCAGGGATCCTGCCTTCACAGCTTGGATCCCTGCTCCCTGCTGCAGGAGTCCACCTCTCACTGGCCATGTGCTGGGAGCTCACCCGCAGCCAGGCGGTGAGGAGAGCCCACCAGGCAGGGATCTGTCTGTGAGGTGGTGTGGAGTGATGGCCTCGTGTCCTAGCAGGGAGGAGCCTGGCCCTTCTCTCCTGCTTGGGGAGCCAGAGCCAGGATCACCGGGCTCTGCTCTGGGCGCCTCAGGAGAAAAGCCAGACAGGCTCCGGGGCTGGAGGGAGCTGGCCTAGGGACAAGTGGGGGACAGGGACAGCACTAAGGCCCTGCAGAGCCTGAGCAGGGAGGGCAGCTACTCAGCCAGGGCACTTCAGGAATCACAGGATTAGACATAGTCAAGGAAAATGCGCCCTAATGGCCAGGCCAAGGCTGCTGAGGGTGACAGCTCTTCGCCCCAGGCTGGACAAAGCCCTGGGAGCAGCCCTGCCCAGTGGGGACAGCCTGGATGGGACCCCAGGGCTTGCTCCCATGGCCAGGGCACTACATCCCGTGGCTGGGGTGGGGCAAAGAGCCCCTCCCTGCCCTGTGCTTGTAAACAAGGGGAAGTGCCCTGGGCTGCGGCACAGTCACATGGCCGGCCTCCCCAGCCCGGCCTTTCCCCGCTGTGGCAATGACAGCACTTGACTGAAGCACCCGGGGTGGGAGACAGGAAGTGCAGAGGCAGGGCTGCCCGGAAGGCACTTGCTGGCTCGGCTCCCTGCCTGGCTGGACCAGACCTCCGAACACAGCTCTTCTGGGGTGACCTGGGCGAGGACAGGCTCTCCTGGGGGGCATGCAGGACATGCACAGGCTAAGCCCTGGGGTTTGGAAAGAGATTCAAGCATGGAGGAGAGCTGCCATGGGGGAACCCCTGGGCTCAGCCTCAGAGGCCCTGGTCCTAGGGGGATCCCTGCGCTCAGTCTCAGAGGCGCCATTGATAGGGGAATCCCCGGGCTCAGTCTTAGAGGCCCTGGCCCTGGGGGGACCCCTAGGCTCAGCCTCACAGGCCCATTCCCTGGGGGAGACCCCTGGGTTCTGTCTCAGAGGCCCTGGCCCTGGGGGGACCCCTGGGCTCTGTCTCAGAGGCCCTGGCCCTGGGGGGGACCCCTGGGCTCAGTCTCATAGGCCCATTTCCTAGGGGAGAACCCCCAGGCTCTGTCTCAGAGGCCTTGGCCCTGGGAGGGACCCCTGGGCTCAGCCTCATAGGCCCATTCCTTGGGGGAGACCCCTGGGCTCAGTCTCAGAGGCCCATTCCCTCTCTGTCTCAGAGGCCCTGGCCCTGAGGGGACCCCTGGGCTCTGTCTCAGAGGTCTTGCCCCGGGGGAAACCCCTGGGCTCAGCCTCATAGGCCCATTCCTTGGGGGAGGCCCCTGGGCTCAGTCTCAGAGGCCCTGGCCCTGGGGGGACCCCTGGGCTCAGTCTCATAGGCCCATTCCCTGGGGGGACCCCTGGGCTCTGTCTCAGAGGCCCGGGCCCTGGGGGAATCCCTGGGCTCTGTCTCATAGGCCCATTC
>NW_027427228.1:0-2151 GCF_003597395.2 Chelonoidis abingdonii | reverse complement strand
GAGTCATGATTTCACTTTACAAAAACCATACTGACTCTTCCCCAACAAATCATCTACATGGCTGACAATATTGTTCTTTACTATAGTTTCAACAAGTTTGCCCGGTACTGAAGTCAGGCTTACTAGCCTATAATTGCCAGGCTAACTTCTGGAGCCCTTTTTAAAAATTGACACCATATTAGCTATCCTCCAGTCATTTGGTACAGAAGCTGATTTAAGTGATAGGTTACAGACAACAGTTAGTAGTCCTGCAATTTCACATTTGAGTTCCTTTAGAATTCTTGGGTGAATACCATCTGGTCCTGGTGACTTACTATGTTTAGTTTTAGAATTTGTTCCAAAACCTCTGTGACTTTATTGATATGAACTCTGATCATATAGCTCATTGTTACAGCCAAGATTCTATGGTTGCACCAGGTCTTGCACAGAGGAGTCAAGTGTGGTGTCTATGGAAATGTTGTAGTTTGCTGGTTATGATTATGTATCATTTTGTATTTGAAGTTGTGAATATTGGCTATGTACTTGTATCTCAATGTGTTTGATTCTAAGTTGCCTCAGTGAAGCATTTGGTCAGCTTCTTGAGAAAGGACTATTCTCAGTAAGTGCCCAATCAAGAAACACTTAACTGACAATGGACTTCGGGGGATGCCAATCCACATCTGAGCTTTCCTGAGAATGTTCAAACTAACATGTAAACAATGATGTCAGCCTGCAAAAAGCTGAATCATTCATGGACATGTGACTTGCCCAGATGGCTACAAACTCCATCTTGTTGCTGTGACTTTGCACAGAAGAACAAAGGGGTTTCTGTCCAGAGAGGGAGAATATAAAAGGCTCTGGAAGCCTCTCCATTTTATCTTCAGCTGGCTCAAGAGATGGCCTCTCCATCCCCAAGAGATGCCTGAAAAAAACTGGAACAAAGGGTTCCAGTCATGAGAAATCTCCTAGTTACCACCTGAGCTGGAACTAACAAGAACTGTATCAGGGAAAAGGATTTGGCCCAGACTTGGAAGGAGTCCAGTCTGTAAAAGAAGCTTATTTGTCACTTAAAAAGAATATCTCAGATTTGGGAATCTCCCTCACATTGTCAACCGTTAAGACAGATGCAAAAAATTCATTTAGTTTCTCCACAATGGCCTTATCATCCTTGAGTGCTCCTTTATCATCTCGATTGTCCAGTGGCCCCACTGGTTGTTTAGCAGGCTTCCTGCTTCTGATGTACTTAAAAAAAATCTATTATTTTTTGAGTCTTTGGCTAGCTGTTCAAATTATTTTTTGGCCTTCCTAAATATATTTCCACATTTAATTTGCCAGAGTTTATGCTTCTTTCTATTTTCCTCATTAGGATTTAACTTCCACTTTTTAAAGGATGCCTTTTACTTCTTTTACTTTGTTGTTTAGTCATGGTGGCTCTTTTTTGATTCTCTTACTATGTTTTTTTTAATGTGGGGTATACATTTAAGTTGAGCCTTTATTATATGGTGACTTTAAAAAGTTTCCATGCAGCTTTCAGGGATTCTAATTTTGGTGCTGTATCTTTTAATTTCTGTTTAACTAACCTCCTCATTTTTTATAGTTCCCCTTTCTGAAATTAAATGCTATAGTGTTTTCCCCACCACAGGGATGTTAAATTTATTTGTATTATGGTCACTATTACCAAGTGGTCCAGCTATAGTCACCTCTTGGACCTGATCCTCTGCTCCACTGGGACTAAATCAAGAATTGCCTCTCCTCTTGTGGGTTCCAGGACTAGCTGCTCCAAGAAGCAGTCATTTAAGGTGCCAAGAAACTTTATCTCTGCATCCCATCCTGAGGTGACGTACCCAGTCAATATGAAAATAGTTGAAATCCTCCATTATTATTGAGTTTTTTATTTTAATACCCTCTCTAATCTCCCTGAGCATTTCACAGTCACTATCACCATCTGGTCAGGTGGTCTGTAATATATTCCTACTCCTGAATTCTTATTATTCAAGCATGGAATTACTATCCATAGAGATTCTATGGTACAGTTTGCTTCATTTAAGATTTTTACTTCATTTGATTCTATGCTTTCTTTCACATATAATGCCATTCCTCCACCAGCACAACCTGTTCTGTCCGTCCAATATATTTTGTACTCTGGTATTAGTGTCCTATTGATTATCCTCA
>NW_027427227.1:0-1401 GCF_003597395.2 Chelonoidis abingdonii | reverse complement strand
AAAATGAAAGCCTGATTTAATATTTTACATTTCAAATGCCATTTTTCCTTCTTGTCTTTAATGACAAATTATAAAAAAAAAATAATAATAATTGTGTGTTTGCCAAGGTACTAAGCAGACTGAGGTCTCTGTAAAGCGAACGCTGAACCTTGTTTAAAACTGTTTAATGTGGGACAGTTACTGTGTTATGTGGTTTAATCCCTAAAACATGTTGTTTAATATCCCTTCAAAATATGTTTTCATAATTTAATTATAATAAATCTGAATACTTATCTTATTCAAACCTTATCTGAATATTGCTACATTTCTGGTCTTCAGAGTCTAAATGTGTCAAGAAGATCCACTGTTTAATTATGTGTCTTCTTCATGCCATCAGCACATGCATATAACACCCTCCCAACAGTGGTTCACCAAACCATCACCTCCACCTTATGAAAATCCTATGTGAATCTCTTCTTCTCAATATACATGATACTGCAAGCACTTGAATGTTTAGGCTAAATGGACATACCCTTACAGCTTGTCTGCATTCAGAACTCCAATTAAGGCTCACATGCATCCGACGAAGTGGGTATTCACCCACGAAAGCCCATGCTCCAAAACGTCTGTTAGTCTAGAAGGTGCCACAGGAATCTTTGCTGCTTTTACAGATCCAGACTAACATGGCTACCCCTCTGATAATTGAGGCTTAGAAGACTTCTACTTATAGACCACCTGCAGGCCAGAATCTAATCAATATTATGCATGATCCCTATCCTACAGACAAATTCACACTCATGCCCTGAGTCTGTATTCATATGTAATTTCAATAAAATTATTCATGTGTACAAAATCTTCACAGGAGTAAAGTTTTTTGCTGGATTGGGCATTATATTCCTGTTTATATGAACATTCCTATTGTCACTAAACCTACCAAATTCTTAATTAGGTCTGCACTTTCATAGTGCTCTGATTTCTCAGCAGTGAGGAAAAGACAGGAGCAGATCTTGAATACAGTGGAAATGAAAATAGAAAGATGAATGGTCCATGTTTGGAACTAATGAAGTAGGGAAAATGTGAAGTTGATACCAGTTACAGAAAAGCTGAGAGAATTGAGGCATAGATGGTTTGGCCATGTGAAAAGAAAATCAGAGGAATATATAGGAAACAGGGAGTTAAACTTTGAAGTGGAGGGAAAGAGAAGGGTCGGCAGACCTAGAACTAGAGAGATGGATATCATACTAATGGATATGATTAGCTGCACAGTTTCCCAGGAATAGCATTCAAGAGAGACTGGAATGGATAAAAGTATATGAAGAACCAACCCGGGAGTAAGCCTAGAAGAAGATTTGAGTTAAGTAAGTGCAGCAAGAGGTTCAGACACTATATTGCAAGAGTGCAATATAGAGTACAAGAGTGCAA
>NW_027427226.1:0-7497 GCF_003597395.2 Chelonoidis abingdonii | reverse complement strand
GACAGAATTTTTTTTGTTTTTTAAGCATTTCGTCCAAGGGCTATAAATCTAGTATTACCCACAAAACTTATTACGAGGCGTCTTTCAATCCAATAGGAATTGTTCTAACATAAAGATTAGGTCCCTCAATCCAGCTCAAACAAAACATGACTAGAAGTCTACATATATGAAGTGGTGAGCCACGAGGTCGATCTCGCCATCTCACAAAACAGATTATGTACCCATTGCGCTCCGAAAATGGTCTGAAGGAAACAAAACAGTGATGAAGTTTTAAATAAAATGATCATAATGCAAAGTTGCTCCATTAACAGTACAGGACAACATAAATACAAGTACTTCGAACACTTAATAGAGAATGGGGAGATTAGTTCATAGAAGGGAAGTACGGCAGAAAGGAATCTCCGGTTACAGTGGACCCACAGCTTAAATATGGAGTGTCAACCGTGTGATACTTGGTTGCAAAAAAGCCAAACATCATTCTGGGATGCATTAAACAGGTTATGTTGTGATCAAACACTAAGAAGTCTCTTTCCGCTCCACTCTGTGCTGGTTAGGCCTCAACTGGAATAGTATGTCAGTTCTGGGCACCGCATTCAAGATAAGAGTGGTATGATGAAACTGGGAGGGGTCCAGAGAGAGCAACGGAGAATGATTCAAACGGTCTTGTAGAACATGACCTACGAAGGAAGTGGCTGAAAGAAATGGGTTTGTTTTAGTTGGAAAAGAGCAGACTGACGCTAGGGAACAGTGAGAGCAGTTTTTCAGGTATCTAAAAGTGATTGGTACAATAAGGAGAGGGAGAAAACTTGTACCTTAGCCTCTAAGGATGGAACAAGAAGCAGAGCTATAACTGCATTTCTTGGCGACTATAGGAAAAAAGTTCCTAATTGTCAAAGATAGGATAAGTATTAAACAGTGGAAATTTATCAATATGGTTAGAGGAGCTGTGGAAATCTCACATCTCTGGAGATATTAAGAGTAGGTTAGGTAAACTGTCTGAATAGATGATGGTCTAGGACAGTATTGTTTCCTGCCATTGAAGGGGCAATGTACGTGCGCATGTTGATGGTAACTGGACTTGATGACCTCTCGAGGTCCCTTCCAGCCCTAGAATCTATGAACCTATGAGAATAGCTCACAGACAAGGAAGATTTCTCTGCACAGAGAAAACTACCATTTGTATTTCCTTGGAGAGACTGGATGATTGTGACTCTTCTTGCCTGTTAACAGCAGGTTCTGGAACAGTCTCCCAATAGGAGTTTTTGGGGAAAACAACCTAATTAGTTTTAAGATAGAGCTTGATAAATTTATGAGTGGGACTGTAAGATGGGGTTGCCTAAAGTACAAAGGGGCTGGAAATCTTTCCTGGTCCTATATCTTTATTCCCTTTATTCACTTTCTCAGATGCTTTGCTAGTGGGTCTTGCCCACATGCTCAGAGTTTAACTGATCACCATTATCAGGGTCCTAAAGCAATTTCCCCGCAAGGTCAGACTGGCAAAGAGCCTGTTCTTTTGTGTTGCCTTCCTCTGCAGCATGGCACATGGGTTGCTTCCTAGGATCATATTGGTATATCTCACCATATCAATTATCTGCCACTGTGGGGGGCCTTGGCGTACCTCAGTCGTCCTTATTCTCTGCCTGTGGCATACAATAGCTTAGTCTTCTAAAGGCTATAACACTTATTTAATCCAGGTTATTGGGCTCCATACAGAGGTACCTGAGTGGAATTTAGTGGACTGTGATGCGGGGGAGATCAGGCTAGACACACTGGTGATTTCTTCTGACTTTAGACTCCATGACTCTATAAGGTGCTCCCTTTGTGATCTGGCACAGGTCATATTCCTTGTGTAAGACTGGCTACTGTTGGGCTCCCAACACAAAAAGCTGGCAACTGTGATTACAGATATTTTCTGCAGTTCCAGCAGCAGACGACTCAAGAGAATCTCCAAGAAACTTGTTAATAAGAAATCAAAAGAGGAAGAGAAGGGGTTTTCAGCGTACCACTACTTTGATAGAACCTACTTGTCCTTGTTCCTTGGACTAAAGCCAGAGAGTGATTCACTCTCCACACTGATCAGTGGATGGAGCCAGAGAGTGATGCACTCTCCACCAATCAAGATATTTGGCTTCAGCAAGGCTGGGAAAGGTATCAACTCTGAAATTAGGCAGTGTGATTTAGTCTTAAGTGGCACATCGGATCTGGTCCAAGAAATGAATATAGCTGAACCACTCAATAATACCAACCATAATGTGATTAAATTAAATCCTCGTAGGGGGGAAATATCAAAGAAACCCTGCACAGTAGCATTTTACTTCAAAAAGGAGAACCACACAAAAATGAAGTGACTAATTAAATGAAAATTAAAAGGAACACTCACAAGGGTGAAATGCCTGCAACCTGCATGGAAACTTTTTTAAAACACTTTTATAGAGACTAAAACTAGATGTACACCCCAAATTAAATAAACATCCGGCACCAGCGGTTCTCAAACTGCTGGCCGGGACCCCAAAGTGGGTCATGACATCCTTTTTATTGGGTTGTCAAGGCTGGCATTAGACATGCTGGGGCCAGAGGCCAAAGCCAGAGCCCAAACCTGAGCTCTGGGTGGCAGGTAGCGTGGCTCAGGTTACAGACACATACACCCTCCACCCCCGGCCCAGGGCGGAAGTCCTTGGGCTTTGACTTTGATCCCCCTCCGGCCTGGCATGGTGGGGCTTGGGTGGGCTCAGGTTTTGATTCCCCCCTCCTAGGGCTGTGTAATACTTTTTGTTATCAAAGGGGGGGGTCACAATACAATGAAGTTAGAGAACCACTGTCCTACACCAAAGGCTTTTCAGCAAAGTAAGAAGTCATAGGATAAGAGGAAAGGTCCTCTCATGGATCAGAAACTGGTTAAAAGTCAGGAAACCAAGGATAGGAATAAATGGTCAGTTTTTACATTGGAGAGAGATAAATAGCAGGGCTCCCAGGGATCTTTACTGCGGCCTGTGCTATTCAACATATTCATAAATGATTTGGAAAAAGGGGTAAACATCAAGGTGGCAAAGTATGTACACAAACAAAGTTACTCAGCTAAATCCAAAACAGACAGCAAAGATTTACAACCAGGACCGGTGCTAGGGTTTTGAGCGCCCTAGGCGGACAGCAATTTCGCTGCCCCGCACGCTGGTCCCGCGGCTCCGGTGGAGCTGCCGCAGTGGTGCCTGTGGAGGGTCCATTGTGCCTGCTGGCAGTCCACCGGAGCCACGCGAGCAGCCGACCGTCCGCAGGCACGACTGCGGCAGCTCCATCCGAGCCGTGGATCAGCGGACCGCCCACAGGCACCACTGCGGCAGCTCCATGGGAGCTGCCTGTCGCCCCCTCCGGCAGCGCCCTGATCCAGGGGACACCCTGGACTGCCAGCTGCCGCGGCGGCGTCCTGACCCAGGGTCAGAGCGCCTCCGCGGCAGCCAGCAGCCTGGGGTTTCCCTGGGACAGGGGACCCCTTGGACTGCCGGCTGCCACGGCAGCGCCCTGACCCAGGGGACTCCTGGGCTGCCGCTTGCCGCGTCAGCGCTCCTGGCTGCGGCTGCCGCGGCGGCGCTGCCCAGGGTCAGAGCGCCTCTGCAGCAGCCGGCAGCCTGGGGTTTCCTGGGCCAAGAGGACCCTGGGCTGCCGCTGCCACAGCGGGCCCTAACCAGGGGCCCCTGGGCTGCTGGCTGCACGGGGCGCCCTAACCGGGAACACCTGGGCTGCCGGCTCCCGCGGCAGCTCAGACTCCCTCTGTCCTAGCAGCAGCAGCAGCTCAACATTTTTAAAAAAATTTGGGGGCGCTTTTTGGCGCAAATTCAGCGCCCTAGGCAACCGCCTAGTCCACTAAACGGTTGCACCGGCCTGTTTACAACGGGATCTCATGAAACTGGTTGACTGGAAATAAAACTGGCAGATGAACTGAGCATTGATAAATGCAAAGTGATGCACTTGGAAAATGGAGTCCAACTGTACACACAAAATGATGAGGTTTAAATTAGCTGTTACCATTCAAGAAAGATCTTGGCGTCATTGTGGATAGTTCTCTGAAAACATCTAGTCATGTGCAGCGGCAGCCAGAAAAGCTAACAGCATGTTAAGAACTATCAGAAAGGGGATAGGTAAAAAGCAGAAAATATCATAACACCACTATATAAATCCATGATGTGCCAAATTGAATACTACTGCATTCTGTGACCATCTCAAAAAAGATACATGAGAATTGGACGCACAGAGAAGTGGGGGCGATTTGGGGTATGGAATAGCTTTTATGTGAGGAGAGGTTAAAGAGACTGGACTGTACATCTTGGAAAGAGACGATAAGGGGATATGATAGGGTCTTTAAAATCATGAATGGTGTGGAGAAAGTGTTATTTACCCTTCACATACACAATGAAATTTATAGCCTGCGGCTGAAAAACACAAAGAAATACTTCTTCACACACACACAGCAGTCTATGGAACTCGTGTTGTGAAGGCAAAAATATACTGGGTTCAAAATAATTAGATGAGTTATGGAGGACAGGTTCATCAATGATTATTAGCCAGATGGTCAGCAATGCAACCTTATGCTCTGGTGTCCCTAAACCTGATTGCTAGAAGCTGGGACTGGATTTTGGGATGAATCAGTCAATAAAATTGTGCCTCTGTTCACTTCCTCTGAGCATCAGGCACTGGCACATGTCAGAAGCCGGATATTGGCTACATGGATATTGTCTGACCAGCATGGCCATTCTTGTGTTCTTAGTGATCTTGCCGCCGATAAGAACCTGAACTGTCCCTGCAGTCAACTTGGTGACCTTTCTGCAATTCAGATAGAACTCATGTTTCACGGAGATGGGAGTTCTGCCATGAGGAAATTTCAAAACACCTTGTGTATGTCTTTGCATCCGCCTTTGCAACCTTAGGGACTGTGAGATAAGTGAAGTGTATCAAGTCTCAGTCAGTACTACTGAGAAAGGCTTTTAAGTATTTTGTATTTCAGCATTACTGAGTTATTAAAAGAATTATCTGTAATTTTTGTAACACTCTTTGGAAAAATGTCTGAAATCATGTTGCAACTGTCTGTGGGACAGAACCTCAGGCAGCTTTTCCATGAGACAAGCCTTGAGTCCTGGCCTGTGAATAAAAGTCTGAGTCTGCCCAGTTGCCATGGAACTAGAAAATACTCACAGTGAGTGGAGGTGACAAGGTGTATTTAGAATCCTTTCCAGTCAAGAGTTGGTAATCCTTTCACATATAAATAACAATATGATGTACTTTTCCTGTAAGTGACTCCTAACGAAATGATGTCTCTTGACAGGTTGGTAAGTTTCATGGAACACTTTAGAGCAGAAATTTTTAAATTAAAGAGCTGCCAAAGTTCTTAATAAGCATTGTCACATTAGATTGAGTAATTACTACTAAACCAGCGGTGGCAACCTGCAGCCTGCACGTGGACTGTCAGGGTAATCTGCTAGCGAGCGGCGAGCAGCACTCGGAGCTGCAGCAGCTTGTGCTGTGGATGGTCATGTAAACAACTGTCTCACGGCTACAGCAGATTACCTGACACCGGCTGCCCATCACGACTAAACTGCAGTCCGGTTTTTGCCACCATTGCCAAAAGGTCAAGCAAGCCTTTGAACAGAGTACAGTATCACAGAATGATCAAGAACCTTAAAAAAACAAACAGCCTGTAAACCAATGAAGAAAAACCCCAGATAATAAAATAATAATGTTACATTCCATTTCAAGAGTTGCCAATACTTCTACAAAAGATGAGATCTAATTCATAGAATCATAACCTTTAAGGGAAGGGCCATTATGATCATCTAGTCTGACCTCCTGCACAATGCAGGCCCCAGAATCTCACCCACCCACTTCTGTATCAGACCTGTCGAGCCACTGAAGTCCTCAATCACAGTTAAAGACTTCAAAGTACATAGAATCTTCAGCAATTGACCCTGCCCACGTCGCAGAGGAAGGCGAAAAACCCAGGCTCGTTAACCTGCCGAGGAAAATTCCTTCCCAACCCCAAACATGGCGATCAGTTAAACCCTGAGCATGTGCGCAAGACTTACCAGCCAGACCCCTAGGAAGAATTCTTATAGTGACTCAGATCCACGCCTATCATACATCCCATCACAAGCATTGGGCAATTTACTGCTAGTTAGTCAAAAGACGAATAATTGCCAAATTAGGCTACCCTTATACGCATCTCCTCCATAAACTTATCAAGCTTAGTCTTGAAGCCAGATATGTCTCTGCCCCTACTACTCCCCTTGGAAGGCTGTTCCAGAACTTCACTTCATCTAATTTCAAGTCTAGACTTCCTGCTAGCCAGTTTATATCCATTTGCTCTTGTGTCCACATTGGTACTGAGCTTAAATAATTCCTCTCTCTCCCTGGTATTTATTCCTCTGATTTATTTACAGAGAGCGATCATATCTCCCCTCAGCCTTCTTTTGGTTAGGCTAAACAAGCCAAGCTCTTTGAATCTCCTTTCATGTGACAGGTTTTCGATTCCTCAGATCATCTTAGTAGCCCTTCTCTGAACCTGCTCCAGTCTGAATTCATCCTTCCTAAACATGGGAGACCAGAACTGCACACAGTATTCCAGATGAGGTCTCACCAGTGCCTAGTATAACGGTACTAACACTTCCTTATCTCTACTAGAAATAACTCACCTGATGCATCTTAAGACCGCATTAGCTTTTTTTTCATGGCCATAACACATTGGAACTCTTAGTCAACCTGTGATCAACTAATACTCTGAGGTCCTTCTCCTCCTCTGTTACTTCCAACTGATGCCTCCCCAGCTTATAACAATAGCTCTTGTTATTAATCCTTAAATGCATGACCTTGCACTTTTCACTATTTAATTTCATCCTATTACTATTAATAGTACAGTTCTATAGCGATATAAATAATAAAACAAAGAAAGAAGAAGTGGGACTGCTAAACACTGAGGATGGAGTGGATGTTAAGCATAACCTAGACATGGTCCAATATCTAAACAAATACTTTGCCTCAGTCTTTAATGAGGCTAATGAGGAGCTTAGAGATAACGGTAGGATTACAAAAAGGAATGAGGATATGGAGGTAGATATTACCACATCTGAGGTAGAAGCCAAACTTGAACAGCTTAATGGGATGAAATCAGGGGGCCCAGATAACCTTCATCCAAGAATATTAAAGGAATTGGCACATGAAATTGCAACCCCATTAGCAAAAATTTTTAATGAATCTGTAAACTCAGGGGTTGTACTGTATGACCGGAGAATTTTACTATTACTCCAGTTTACAAGGTCATCCAGATCTTCCTGTGTGATATCCTGGTCCTTCTCTGTATTGGCAATACCTCCCAGCTTTGTCACATCCGCAAACTTTATTAGCACATTCCCACTTTTTGTGCCAAGGTCAGTAATAAAAAAATTAAATAAGATTGGTCCCAAAACAGATCCCTGAGGAACTCCACTAGTAACCTCCCTCCAGCCTGACAGTTCA
>NW_027427225.1:0-1201 GCF_003597395.2 Chelonoidis abingdonii | reverse complement strand
GCTTTCGTGGGTGAATACCCACTTTGTCGGATGTATTCACCCACGAAAGCTCATGCTCCAAAACGTCTGTTAGTCTATAAGGTGCCACAAGACTCTTTGCCTGGATCTGTAAAAGCAGCAAAGAATCCTGTGGCACCTTATAGACTAACAGACGTTTTGGAGCGTGAGCTTTCGTGGGTGAATACCCACTTTTGTCGGATGCATGTATTCACCCATGAAAGCTCATGCTCCAAAACGTCTGTTAGTCTATAAGGTGCCACAGGATTCTTTGCTACTATTGCAGAATTTGGCTGTAAAAGGGATATGAATTTTGAAATTATAACCAGAGGGATTGAATGATCTCAGCAGAAACTTGATTCCAAGAACAACCCATCCAATCAGGGAGATCATGTAGAATATGAAATGAGGCAAGGCTCATCATATTCCTGCCTCCTTCCTTATAAACAATCACAGAGAGACACTTTCACACATGCTTACATCTTAAAATTAGTTTCCAGGTGATCTGCCTCGTGCACGCAAATGCAGCTCCACTGTTCCATCCTGACATCTTATAACTGGATAATTTCACCCTATGTAAACACACACTCTGCTTAGTTAACATTGGCAGATCATTAGTTTTATCAATTAACTGAAACGTTATGTATGTCTAAAATACTTTTAGAAATCCTTGTAATTTCACCGAATCAAAGATTTTCCCCTAAACCATCAAAAGGTAATCTCTTACATAAGGAGTATTCTTGCAAAATTTATAGTGTTTGCCTTCTAACAGTGTCTGATAAATCTTTTTTATAAAGACAAGATGAGATTGTCATGTTTTTGTTCTCAAATGGCTGAAATTTTTTTTACTGAGGACTTTAAAACAAAAAACGAGAACAGAACAAAGAGTAAAGAGAGACAAATTACAGGCGTCTAAAAATTATCTTTTAGAACCAAATGCTTGTACAGCCTTAACTGTCACTGAGTTTCAGCTTTACATTTTCATTCACCAGTTTCATTTTTCCATTTAATATTTTTCAGAACACGATAGTATTGCTTTTGCTGTCCCAGTTTTGGGTGACCATTTTGTATGCTCATGCTTTAAACTCACATTTTTAAAAATTATAAAATTTGGCTGAGTTTCAAGATCTTTTGAAAAGTGGGATTTGGTTAAGTTAAACATAAGCATCTTACGACTATATATGTAGTTAAATTTGCCTTTTGA
>NW_027427224.1:0-1914 GCF_003597395.2 Chelonoidis abingdonii | reverse complement strand
ACCTCACTTGACAACCTTTGTACAAGATTTGCTGCAAATATATAACAGTGGTTGCAACAATGATCTATATGGTCAGATTTTAATCAGATAATATCATACCCATCCCCTGAAGCCTCCTCTAATCTGTCACTTTGTCCTAGCAGTATTGATCCCAGGATATTAGAGAGACAAGGCAGGGGAGGTGATATATTTTGATTGGACCAACTTCTGTGGGTGAAAGGAACAAGCTTTTGAGCTAAGGTTGCCCATTTTGGTTGGACGTATTCCTGGAGGTGTCATTGCATGACATCATAGTTAATGCCAAATTATTCTCTAGTTTCTGGAGACCCCAGGACAATCCTGGAGGGTTGGCAACCCCATTTGTGGCTATACAGAGCTCTTCTTCTGGGCTGGGGAAGGTTCTCAGGGTGTCACAGTGGAACGGCTACATCCAAGTTGGAACCAGTTATTCGGCAATAGGAGTTAATGCACATTGCGAACGATCATTTAAGGTGAAGAGGGCAGTGAACACCTCTGCAGTTATAGGATGAAGGAGGGTTAGTGGGTGAGAGACTATTGCAATGACCCATAAATCCAGTGTCTCTACTGAGTCCATGAATTTGGGTGTCTAGCAAAGTCATGAATTGAAGCTCCTGGACTCATCCTGTGAAGGCATTTCCTTTCTTCTCAGTCCTGGTCCTGAACAGAAACCTGACCAATACCTTCAAAAGAGGAGCTTAAAACCCTAATTTAGCTCGGCCTTTTCTGTATGAGCTGTGGGAGGGAAGATTGCTCAGTGGTTAGAGCAGCCCCCTTAACAGGCGCTTCGAAAGCATGGCGGAACCCAACTCCCACTGAAATGGAAATTACCATACATTTTTAACTGTGAGGGTAATTAACCACTGGCCCAATCTCCCAAGGGCCATGGTGGATGCTCCACCACCGGCAATTTTTAACTCGAGGTGAGATCTTTTTTCTAAAAGATCTGCTCTAGGTATTATTTCAGGGCTCTTCTCTGGCAAGGCTGATAGAGGAGGTCACACCAGATAATCCCAGCGATCCCTTCTGACCTTGGAATCTATGAAGCCATGAAATCCATGGGAGGTCGCCACCTACCTCTGTCTTTCGGCATCTAAATAGCTTTGAAAATCATAGTCTCCATTTCTCAGAGGTATTTAGATACCTCAACAGGGCATCTAGGTCCCTAGTGGGGTTTTCAAAAGGGCCTGAGCCATGTAGGCAGCTAACACCAATTGTAGGCTCTTTGTGCAACTGTTATAGGGGAGGGAGTCAGGGAGCGAAAACAAGGGGCAGGGCTCCATCACTGTTATAAGTGGGAGGACTCTGCCCTCCCTCTTTTTACCAGCTGTAAGGGCGAGGGGGCAGGGGTAGGGGGCAGAGCGGAGTGAGCTGGGGGTGAGAGTCTTTGGGGAGTCACTGTTATATATTTGCAGCAAATCTTGTACAAAGGTTGTCAAGTGAGGTATCTATGAAAAGGTTATGATTTGCTGGTTATGATTATGCTATTTGCATGCATGTATCATTTTCCTCTTTCATATTTTGCGTTATGTAATATTGATTCTATTACCTGATCAAATTGTTGGCTTCTGAGGTAATGCCACAAAGGTAGTCGCCCAGCACATCTTAGAGGGTCTATCTTGGAGTTGGCTCGCGGGAATGAGGCCAACAAGGGCGATGGGGCTCGTTGTGAAAGGGAACTCGAGAGGGGGGCTCAGAAAAAAGAGCAGGGCAGTGGTGTGGGTTGCCAAGGGCACACACTAGAGAGTAGCTGATGCTCTGGGGAAGTAACAGCAGCTGCTTCCTCATACCTGAATTAAAGACCTGAGTAGCACTCAGATACTGTGGCTGTAGAACACACGTACATTTGCCTACAGAGTTCCTTTAATTCAGGGCCATGGCGATTCATTCTCTCTT
>NW_027427223.1:0-3941 GCF_003597395.2 Chelonoidis abingdonii | reverse complement strand
CGCCCCCGTGCCCCTGCAGTGTAACAGACTTCAGTGCACAGGGTTTTTTCTCCACAGGCTGTGGAAGTACTGCTAGAGCCCAGTTTGCTTTTTACATGTTGCACTCATTTGGTATTCTTTTGATATAGCTCATGTTCAGAGATCTTGAGGTCCATAAATGAATCTCCCTTTTTGCTAATGCTTAATATGATTTGAATCAGGGATGTAACCTAGATATTTTGACTTAACTTTATAGACTTGTCTAGCTTTTTTCATGAGTAAAACATTCTCTGGACTGGTTGTCCTACAAACTCTCCCTCCGGTGGAGTAAAGAGTCTGCAGTCTGTCACATGGTTTTTTCTTTGTTTTAAGGTTAGCTACACTTTGATTTCCAAGACTTGAGTCAATTCCAAGTTTTCAAGTCAAGCTGTCTTCTCACTTGCCATTTTTAACTTGGCATGCTGCTGAACAAAGCTGACATTGTTGCAAAATAATGTAAAATGACACAGCAATATCTTATCTTCTACCTTTAAAACCCTGATTGCCTTAAAAGTTCACTCTTATCTAGGACAGGAGTGACATGGGGTCATGGTTGGTTATCAGTTACTTTATTTACCATGGAATTAGTGCAGTTTTGAGCCTTCTTGATCTTGAACTTGTAAACTAGTACAGAAAATGTTAACTTTAACCATATTTTGCCATTTCCCATTTGTGTGGCATTTAATTTCAAGTTTCTAGTACCTTTAACGAAATCCGAAGTGTAGTAACAAAGTATAAATGGTAATTCCAAAGCTAACGACTGGCTTAGTGGCTTCTAGAGGCCTACATCCATATCAAACTTTCAGCATATCTTGGATTAGATCTTGGTTTAAAGAAAGCACTGAGCTCAGGATAACTGTTTCCCACTAGGTCACTTTAGTTTTGAAGTATTTGGCCAATGACCAGTACATACTTAGTGGGAGTTCCTCTTGCCAAGAGGACTGGTGCCAAATGAACTATAAATATAATCTTACTACCTCATGCATTCCAGCAGTTGTATGGGTCCACAGTTTCATAGTGACCAGTCTGGGAATGATGCAACTTGCTGTTCCTGTTCAGTAGTGACTCTGGTTTGGAGCTAGCTTTGTTCAACTAAAAGGAAAAATTTTTCTCACAGTGAGGTTTGTCGGACAAATACAGAGTTTCTCATCAGTGCAGATGTAATAAAGGGCTGTTGTTCCTGAGTGTCTTAGAATTTTGCCACTAAAATTATTTTGGTGTCTTCAGCTGTGTGATGTTTCTTTTTTAAAACATTCTTGAAATACTTTTTGATATTTAAGAACTCTAAACCGTCGCATTGGTGGGAGATATCGGCTTTTCAGCCGTGCAGTTATGTAACTACATCAATGAGGTTCTTGGTATTAGAATGTTCATAAGCATCCTGTGCAGTGATGGCATACAGGTTGTTGTTCTTTTGCAGTCAACAAGTAATTAAAATCATATCCTAAACTCTGGTAAAGCTCCATATTGCATAGTGGATGTTCACTCCACCTTAACAGCCTACACTACAGTGGCCTTTATCATTTGTTTTAGCAATGCTTTCTTGAAGATTTAACTACTTACTCTGCCATGAAAGTGTGTCTAAATTTTGGTGGTGGTTTCCTTTTTGGGCCCTTCACTTCATATACTGTAGCATCAGAAAAACACAGTCTTAATCATGGAACTGACTAATCCTCGATGTGGGGGGAAAACTGACAAGGAGTGTTTAAATCAAGACTGCCGCTCTTCGTAAAAGAGATGGTCTAGTTCAATCACAAGCTGTGGGACTTGATACAGGAATTACTGGGTTATATTTCCCCAGTCCCCGGAGTACTTCCTACTTATCTCCGTGACATGGGTGTTGCCGTTGGTGTGTTTTTAATACCAGAAAATCAGTTCCTAATATCTGTGTTTTATCCCATTCAACAGTATCTCCCCAAGTGCTACATTCTGTTGACTAACCCCATCCATATCCATTGAGCTATGATGGATCTTGCTGCTAAATATTTGTAGCACTAAGGGGGTTGCTTATCTGAAGGCCTTATTTAATTCATATTGTTTTATCTGAACACTAAAGTTGCTTTTGACTAGACTGTCTTTTCTGCTGTGTTTCAGGTGTTAATGGAATGAAGGGTTGCCCGTCCTGTAGGTAATTGTTGCAGGGCTTTATATTTTAATTGTACTACCGGCTATTAAATGTAGTTTTTATTTAATGAAACAGTTTTGAGTGATTTTTTTCGCT
Organism: Chelonoidis abingdonii; assembly: GCF_003597395.2. Taxonomy (NCBI): domain Eukaryota; kingdom Metazoa; phylum Chordata; order Testudines; family Testudinidae; genus Chelonoidis; species Chelonoidis abingdonii. The sequence goes on along the minus strand of NW_027427223.1, from coordinate 1,702 downwards.
ATTTCAATTAAATTGTTTTTCCCCCATGGCTTCCTTCATGTTTTATCAGTTGTTTTCTCTCTTTTTTTTCCTCTAGCTACATTGAGAAGTTTACAGATTTTCTGCGTCTCTTTGTGAGCGTCCACCTAAGGAGGATTGAATCATACTCTCAGTTCCCAGTGGTTGAATTTTTGGCTCTCTTGTTCAAATACACCTTTCATCAGGTACAGCACTTACACTGCTTTTATTGTATTCCAGCCTTCTTTGTGTGTCCTAACCATGTATGAGATGAGTAAAGGATAGCTTATTTCCCAATAAGTCTGAAGGCTCAAAGGCAGCCCACTAAAACTTCAGTTTCATGCCTCTTTAGCAACTGAACATGTTATCATACAGATTTCTACTGGCTTAACACCTTGGGACTTCTTGGAAGCCTTCATGCACTTTCTAATAGCATAACGTGCAGGAAGTCTTGCTCCTGGCCCCAAATAGTTGAAAAACGATCAGATCTAGTTATCTTGCATGAATGACTTGGCTGGCTTTTGTCTTTGTTGCTGTTTTAATTGGGTTTGGAGAAACTTTTTTGAAAAGTCTCTGTATAGCCCCATATGTCTATGCTGGGGCGTGGCTTTTTTGTCACTTCTAAAACTGTTGCTTTTACAGCTTCTCCCAGGCTTGGTGGGGGATGATATTTATCTTTTTATTTTTCCCCCCCTCACATACCATGACCTAGAATGTCACCTTAAACCTGCTACAAGGTTAACTGCTTTCACACCATTCAATTAAACTTGCAACCTTATTTGCACTTGTAATTATTCATATGTTGTGACAGGGGAGGGAACTGTGAAAGGAAAGATACTTGCCTAATTCAGGGTTACAGGAGGAGTCAGACAGAAGCAGGACTAGAGCCTAGGAGGTCTTGGCTCCCAGTCCTAATCTCGGACCTCACTCCCTTTTTGACAGTTCAGGCAAGTAGGATTTTTCCTAATGACACGGAAAATTCCTCACTAAAGCAAATTTGCATCACTTAATGGAAGTGTCCTCCCGTTCTTGAAAGTTACACACTAACTCAAATTCTGGCTACACATAACCTATATTTTATTGCATTTCATGATGTTTAACATGGAGTTTTGTGTATTTCAGCCTACCCATGAAGGTTACTTTTCTTGCTTAGACATTTGGACGCTCTTCTTGGACTATCTTACTAGTAAAATTAAAAGTCGTCTAGCAGACAAAGAAGCAGTACTCAACAGGTAAGCAATGCCAGCAACTGTTAACAAAAAAGAGCTTGACATACTGCGTAAAAATAGCTTTGTCTGCGTGGAGCTCACACTTGCCTGCTAGTTATGCTTGAGTCATCACACTAAGAGTGAGTCTGTCTTGCATTTCCTAATTATTTTACCTGCAGAGGTTATTGTAACAAAATGTAGTTTGGGGATGATAAGTTCTACATGCTTGTGCAGTTCAAGATCTGATACTAAAGGAGAGGCGGGCAAACTTTTTTGCCTGAGGGCCGCATCGGGTTTTGTAAATTGTATGGAGGGCCGGTTAGGGGAGGGGGTCGTGGCTCGGCCCCCACCTCTTATCTGCCTCCTGCCCCATCCAACCCCCCTGTTCCCTGATGGCCCCCCCAGGACCCCTGCTCTATCCACACACCCCCACTCCCTGTCCCCTGACTGCCCCCGGACCCCCACCACCCCATCCAAGCCCTCTTCTCATTCCTGAC
>NW_027427222.1:0-2186 GCF_003597395.2 Chelonoidis abingdonii | reverse complement strand
TCTGATGAAGTGGGTTTTAGCCACAAAAGCTTATGCCCAAATAAATATATTAGTCTCTAAGATGCCACAAGGACTCCTCGTTGCTTTAGGTTTCTGATATAACCCACTCTTGTAGGCTGACATGGTACCCTGTAACTTATTCTGTGACACTTTTAGTCATTTTGTTGAGGATAGTTGTTTGCTTCCATCAATAGGAGTGTCAGCCATTGTTTTGCATAAATGAAAGTATTACCCAGCATTCATGAATTTCCTTGTCAAAGACCTGACACTATGCAGAAGGATTACTCTTCTAGCCCATCCGAGCTAAATTCCTGTTTCTGCAGCAACTCTGGTGTTGCTGGAAATGGTGTTACTATTGGGTAATAGCTGGATTTGGGGAAAGTTTTGTTTGGTTTTCAATTGTTATTGGTTCTTTCCCCTTTAAAACTTCGTCAGTCTTACAATTCATCTACCTCTAGAGCTGTTGCTACTCCTTGTTGCTGTGGAGATGTTCCTCCACTTTTAGTTGCCATGCAACCAGTTCTGGGCAGCAGTTGTATGTAGATTCTCTTAACTTGACCATTTTTTTTTCTTTTTACAACTGGCTTCCATCTCTCTCTCCACAGCCTGCATCTGTCTAAGGGTACACTTGACTTCTATTTTTCAAACATTCCCATGAGGAGGAATTTTTGTCATCTGTTTCTTCTGATTAGCTTTCTATTGCACTTTTTGTTGCAGAGTAAATCATAGACTATCTGTCCCTGAATCACCCTTCCAGCTGACAATCGGCTGAAAGAAAGAAAGAATCTGGGTTTACTGTTATGGATACAGAGCTAGTGCAACTTCTGAAATGACATAAAGAAGGCACAGAGAAGCTCAAATCTCCTCAACAGTGAACTTTGACCTAGTTCTTGCATCACATCCTGGAACACCTCTACATTAGCTCCAGAACTCTATGATCTAACTATGTGTTAACTCTTCTCTCACCATACAAATAAACAAACAGCAAAAATATTTAAGTATTAGAGAAATTTTGATATGTTGTAAATTAATACCCACTCTGGTATTTATACCTGCTAGGCTGTGTATATATGCATTATAAATATACACATATATACCTATGTATATATAGGTATACATGCTGCAGCACAAAATCCATAGTGTGTTTGAAGGACCTACTTGACTGGCTGATTGCAGTTGGTTTCTCCCTCGTTAAATCCCAAGAGTTCCAAATCTACGTCTACCTGTGAATTGCAATCTTATGCTTTGGTTGATAATCCATTTTTACTTAAGGCTGTCATAAACAGATGGTTAAGGGTTAATGCCTCTTTTACCTGTAAAGGGTTAAAAAGTTCACCTAGCCTAGCTAACACCTGACCAGAGGAACCAATGGGGGAACAAGATGTTTCAAAAGGAAGGAGGGAAGTTTTTCCTTTGTTTAGAGTTTCAGTTTCAGCTCCGAGTGGAAAAGATCAAGGAACCAGCCTTCTTATCAGAGTAGTAAGTTTAAGAAAGGGAAAATAGGTTTTATGTTTAATTTTTCCTTGTAATCTTTCTTGGTACCATTAGGGAATTATCAAAATTGGGAATTTGGGATTATTTTTCTTTTGTGTAACTAAATTTTGTGCCCAGGGGAATCATCCGTCTGTGTTTTAAATCTCTGTTGTCCGTGAGAGTAAGCTCAGTAGGCTAAATCTTTCCCCGAGTCTTCTTTTTACTTTCTTTTCTTTATTAAAGCCTTTCTTAAATACCTGATTATGATTTTTTCTTGTTTTAAGATCCAAGGGATTGGACTCTGGACTCACCAGGGACTGGTGGAGGAAAAAAGAGGGTGGTTAATTCTCCTTTTTTAAGATCCAAGGTGATTGATCTGGACGTCACCAGTGAATTGGTGAGGAGTCTCTTCAATGGCTGCCCGGGAGGGAAGATTTAGGGGGGACAGAGGAGTGATCTCAGACACTGAAATTTCCTGAAGATGTGGCAGTGTACCAATATCTAAGCTAGTAATTAAGGCTTAGAATGTTCATGCAGGTCCCCACATCTTACCCTAAAGTTCAGAGTGGGGGATCGGAACCTGACAAAAGGCAATAACAGCCTCATAACTTATTGTAAATAGGAATATTTCAGGAAAGAAATCTCCGGACATAGGATCTACTCATTTCTCCCCATGAGGAGTAACCCACCCTGGGAAAAAGCATCCTGCTCCT
>NW_027427221.1:0-1356 GCF_003597395.2 Chelonoidis abingdonii | reverse complement strand
TGCTCAAACAGTTTTAGTTTTGTTTCAGCTGCCTGTCCCTCCCTTCTCACATTTATCTCCAGACTTCTTCTCCTTGTTCAGATCTATTCCATCCTCAACAATCTTCTGTTCATTGAACTTTTTGGAACTTTGCACTTTTAGAGAGAGGTAAGAGATTGACTCTGTGTACACAAATGTGCAGAGGGACAATAAGGTTGAGGTCTGTTATTTCTCACCTCTATATATTATTTATTTATTTTAAAACATTTTTGCTGTTAACAAGCGTGTTATCTCTGAAGACACAAATCCACAATTTGAGAACTCTAAAACTAAGCATCTCTGATCGTGTCTTCTAAACTGAGTCCCATTGAGTAGATAGAAAGATTAACCTAAATAATCTATACAGAAGCCCCTGAGACCCCACAAGACTGGATCCCTAATCCATGAACTAATTGAACTCATTCACAAAACTTCTTAAACATTTCATGAATATATTGTCTCGTACTATAGAATTAGCATTTATAATCCCTAGTCCACAATGAGACATTGTAGCTCAAAGATATATCTTTAGGTAGGTTTTTTCCTCAAACAGCATTTTGTTAAAAAATCTGATTTAAATAAAAAAAATCCGATTTAAAAATTTTTTTTTAATCATTGATTTTTATCCACCCTGCTTTGTAGTTAATAAATTTGTTTGTTTGTTCTACATGAAGCAGTGCGTTTGGTTTGAAGTATGTCAGAAACTCCCCTTGGGATAACAACCCTGGTGCATATCAATTTCTTTGTTAAGTTGACAAACTCATATAAGCTTGCAGTGTCCAGCAGACATAACTGGACACTGCAAGACAGAGGTTCCTAGGGTTGTGTCTGGGACTAGAGATATTGGCTAATGTCATTCGGTTGCACAATCCAAGGAGCAGCTTACATGCTAGTGGCTGTGCATGAACAGCCCAGGAGCGGGGGTTCTTAAAGCAGAACAGGGTAAGGCCGGCTCCCAGAGTCAAGGATTGGATTAATTTAGCAGGTCACCAGTCCAGATTACACTAGAGGGGAACATCACATGGGGGTCCTCTGGTCTTGGCAGATTCATTAGCGATTTCACCATTTGTTGATCCACTTGAGTTCCTTGTTCTCCTAGGGTTACCCCTAAAATAAGTTACTTTCCTTTGTACTGATTGGGCTTTCTCTCTATTAACCTTAAAGCCCATCTTCTGAAATAAGCTTTAGAACAGGGGTTGGCAACCTATGGCACGCGTGCCAAAGATGGCATGCGAGCCGATTTTTTTTTTTTTTTTTAATGGCATGCTGCTGCCTGCTGGGGTCCCACTCAGCCCGCTGCCGAACCCCGGCAGGCAGCAGCGTGCCATTAAAAATGCT
>NW_027427220.1:0-11463 GCF_003597395.2 Chelonoidis abingdonii | reverse complement strand
ATTAAAACTCTACCAGCCAGATACACATTTGCAAATAAAGAAAACCAATTAAAAAGACTAAACCGCATTTTTACTTGCACTTACTACTTGAATAGAAAATTAGAGCCTGTAGTACGTCCGGTCACTCTCAGATCCCAGAGAGAACGCAGACAAAGAAGAGAACACACAAACAAGGGCTTCCCTCCATAGAGATTTGAAAGTATCTTGTCTCCTGATTGGTTCTCTGGTCAGATGTTGCAGGTCACTGTTTGTCAACCCTTTACAGGTGAAAGAGACATTAACCCTTAGCTATCTGTTTATGACAGCTCCATACAAGGAAATTTCTCTTGGATCATTCCAGGAGGGGGGTTCCCTTCCCTTCTCCCTGAGGAATGAAAAGGGGGACCCAGGATCCTAGGATCCCCAAAGTTATGCACAGATCTCAGTGATCCACTGGTAGCTAGGCCCACGCATCCCCGAATCTCTGTGCCTCTACAACTACAATAGGATACTCTCCATCTCTCTGCTAGCACAGGTTCATCAGAGATGCGCTACCAGGGCCTTTCACAGTAGGCACTGCCCGGAGGATCCGGTGAAGGGATGTTTTACAAGGCAGAGGGGGCTGTACAGAGATGAGAAGGCTGGGTAGAGGATGTGATGTGCACAATACCTTAGCCATAGTCTAGTCGGGAGGTTTCTACCTTTCCATATACAGAGTGAAGCCATACACTCAGTCAGTGCAACCTTCATTTATGTTCCAAGGAAGAAGAAGATGAAAACAGGGCAGCCAAGAGGGATGGGAGGGGGCAAGTGGGGCAATTTGCCCCAGGCCCTGGGCCCTGCAGGGGCCACGCGAGTCCTGGAGGAGAATCCCTTCCCTGGCAATAGGTACCTTTTTAATTTTTACTCACCCGGCGGCAGTCTGGGTTTTCGGTGGCACGTCGGCGGTGGGTCCTTCAGTGCTGCTAAAGATGCAGAGTGAGTGAAAGACCTGTCGCCACCGCCGAAGACTCGGAGCAGCGCAGCAGGTGGCACCTTTTTTTATGTCTGCTCCCCTGCTTTGCCCTAGGCCTCCTGAATCCTCTGGGCGGCCCTGGATGAAAAGTCTCCTGTTTCCCTTGAGGATCCAAAATCTCAGCTCTGTAAACAAATGCTCCTGCCTATCTATCCCACATTGGGGTGTACTGCAACCTCAGCAATCATGAGGATGATACTAAGCTGTGGGGAGAAGTAGATGCACTGAATGATCGGGATAAGGTTCAGAGTGACCTAGAGAAATTGGAGGATTGGACCAAAAGAAATCTGCTGAGATTCAAGAAGGAGAAGTGTAGAGACCTGCATTTATGACGGAAGAATCCCATGCACCACTACAATCTGCAGACCAACTGACTAAGCGACAGTTCTGTAGAAAAAGACCTGGGAATTACAATTGACAAGAAACTGGATACGAGTCAACAGTGTCCCCTTGTTGCCAAGAAGGCTAATGGCATTTTCGGCTGTATAAGCAGGGGCATTGCCAGCAGATCGAAGGAAGTGATCATTAGTAAAGCCTAATCTGGACTATTGCATCCAGTTTGGGCTCCCCACTAGAGAAAGGATGTGGAGAAATTAGTGAAAGTCTAGTGCAGGACAAAGAAAATGATTAGGAGTCTGTGGCACATGACGTATGAGGAGATGCTGAAGGAACCGGGGTTATTTAGTCTGCAGAAGAGAAGAGTGAGGGGGAATTTGATAGCAGCCTTCAACTACCTGAAGGGGGGTTCCAGAGAGGATGGAGCTCGGCTGTTCTCAGTGGTGGCAGATAACAGAACAAGAAGTAATGGTCTCAAGTTGCAGTGGGGGAGGTCTGGGTTGGATATTAGAAAACACTATTTCAACTAAGTAGGATGGTGAAAGCACTGGAATGGGTTACCTTATGGAGGTGGTGAAATCTCCATCCTTAGAGGTTTTTAATGCCCCACCTTGACAAAGCCATGGCTGGATCAATCTAGTTGGGGTTGGTCTGTTTGTAGCAGCGGATTGGACTAGATGACGCTCCTAGAGGTCTCCTCCCAACTCTTATCCACAATGATTCTATGATTCATTGAGGGAAAAGTGACCCTATTAACAAGATTTGCCTTGTACAGATAACTGTGCAGTGCAAGATGGTATAATCCTGGGATTATTCTGGGCAAGGTGGCAGGCCTGGTGAACGTTATTGGTTGTTGTCTCCTACTTGTGCTATAAGTGACTTAGTAAAGCACTCAGGTAGCTTATTTGGGTGGGTGGCACCACCTGCTGTCCAGCTGGGTGATAACAGGGCCTGGAAATGCTGGCTGTTCCACCTCCAGAGCAGCAAACTTGCCCTGCTGAATTGTTTGAAGGATCATCAGTTAAACAGCTCTGAGACTGCACGTGGTCATAACTGGCCACCAGAGGTGTTAGTAAAACTTATAAATTAAACTGGTAAAATGCCTCTCTACTATATGACAACAAATAGTAATCTGTGAATCATACAATCATAGAATATCAGGGGTTCGGAATGGACGCTCAGGAGGTTCATCTTGTCCAACACTCTGCTCAAAGCAGGACAAATTCCCCAACTAAATCATCCCAGCCAGGCATTGTCAAGCCAGGTCTAAAAAACCCTCTAAGGAAGAAATTCCAAACGCCTCCGCTAGGGAACCTTTCCAAGTGCTTTAAACCACCCTCCTAGTGGAAAAAGTTTTCCTAATAATCCAAACCTAGACCTCTCCACTGTCACTTGAAGACCATACCTTTGGATACAAAGCTCTTTCTACAAAAAATAATTATTTTTTTTTGTTGTAGAAAATAAGAGCACACAACTCATATTTTAATATCAAGTAGTGTTACCTTTCTAAATGCAGTGGATGTGCACTCATGCCTCCACCATAGCTGAGGCTGGAATGAGCCCATCTCTCCCAGAAGCTGCAGCTCTGGAGGCTGGAAAAGTTGCGTCTTTCTCTGACCACCACAGTCCGAACATCCCAAATTCGCCCAAACTCCCTTTGCTCACGCCCACTGCCTCCTCCCACTGTACCAACCTATTGCCCCAAGGCCACCAACTCACCTTACCTGTGCATTTTCTCCATACATCTGAGCCCTGATGTATCATCAAAAAGAAAGGCTCAGGTGTGGGAATCTCCCTCACATTCTCTAATGTGAGGAACCAATGCAAAGAATTCATTTAGCCTCTTGGCAACAGCCTCATCTCCTTGACTGCTCTTTACCGACCTCAATCATCCCAGTGGCCCCATTGATTGTTTGGGCAGGCTTACTGCTCCTGATGTACTTTATAAAAAAATTCTTTGATTTTGTGTCTTTTGCGCTTGCTCTCAGATCTTTTGACTGAGTACGCAGTATCACGGAAAGCCCCATTCACAAGTATGAAGTCACACCCCTAAAAATAATGAGATTGGATTAAAAATAATGGATTTTAAAAATAGACAATGTGAGGTTCCGTTTTCATGTGTTTTTGAGTTCTCACCTTTTTGGGGTGCAAATTTGATTCAGGATTTCTAGCTTTTCCATAACTCATTTTAAAAAATTCTTAGGAAAACTGAAAGCTGAGATTCCTGCACAGTTGTCTAGATTCCAGAAGTTAGGGCCTCTAGAAAGAGAGAAAATAGTGGTGAAGAATACCAGTTGCGTGGCAACTGCTAGCCAGTATCTCAAGCAGAGCAATCACAAAAAGGACGGCACTGAGGTTTAGTTAGTGGATATTTCTCGTCACCAAACTGACAGAGATGATTTTTCCCTCTGTACGGGGGTATTGATCCTCTGGGGTAATGGAAAAGAGTTATGCGACAGACAGCTGGAACATAACAGTGAGTTAGTTGAAGAGTCATTAGATTCTGTGGTACGAAGCTCATATGTTCTCTCCCACTCGTTGAGGCATGAGATATGCACTATACCCAGTAATCAAGGCCATGCATCAGTCTTAATAGAAAGGGAGTGACCCACGCCACAGCTTCAAGTGCCTGCGGTTCGCTCTCATCAAGACCCAAACAACCCTACCTCCAGATCCAGTGAACCCAAACTTGGTGATGATGGAAATTGGGATGCAGGAATTTGAGGTCTATCTGCAGCACTAAAGGTGGCTCCTCAATTGCTGCATGGAGAAGAGTGGGGGTCATAGAGCTGAGAGAGAGGCCATCCATCAGGGCTGTGTCCGTTCAGCGAATGATCTTCAGAATCCTTCACTCTCTGAAAAGCACATCCTAAATGCTTGTTCTTAACTGCTGAGCTTCAGGAGGGGACCCAGATTCCTTGTTAAATGGTGCTGTGCTGAGGGCGGCTCCAGCTTTTTACGCATCCAAGGCGAAAAAAAGGGGAAAAAATGCTTGGGTTCACCCGAAGTGCCGCTAAAGAGAACGGGACTGGATATGCTGATTTTTGAAAAAGGTTTCCAGAGGTGATCCTGGCAATACCAGGCCAGTAAGCCTAGTTCAGTACCAGGCAAATTGGTTGAGAACTATAGGAAAGAATAGAATTATCAGACCACCATAGAAGAACACACCTTTGTTGGGGAAGACATCAGCATGGTTTTTGCAAAGGGAAATCATGCCTGAACAATCTCTCTTAGAATTCTTTGGGCGGGTAATAGACATATAGAAGCAAGGGTTATCCGGGCATATAGTTCAATGTACTTTCAGAAAGTCTTAGACATGGTCCCTGTCACCAAAGACTCTTACGAAAAGTAAGCAGTCATGGGGTTAAAAGGAAGGTCCTCTCCTAGATCAGTAACTGGTTAAGAGATAGAAAACAAAGGGTAGGAATAAATGACAGTTTTCAGAAAGGAGAGAGGTAAATAGTGATGTCCCACAGAGATTTGTACTGGGACTAGTGCTGTACAACATAGTCATAAATGATCTGCAAAAGTGGGTAAACAGTGAGGTGGCAAAATATCCAGATGATAAAAAAAAATGTTCAAGATAGTTAAGTCCAAAGCTGATTATTAAGAGTTACAAAGGAATCTCACAAAACTGGGTGACTGGGCAATTAAATTGCTGATGAAATTCAGTATTGATAAGTGCAAAGTAATGCATATTGGAAAACATAATCCCAACTATACAGAAAAAATGGTGAGGTCTAAATCAGCTGTTGCCACTCAAGAAAGATCTTGGAGTCATTGTGGATAGTTTTCTGAAAATATCAACTCGATGTGACACAGTGGTCAAAAAAGCCAACAGAATGTTGAGAACCATTAAGAAAGGCATAGATAAAAAGACAGAAAATATATAGCCTCTATATAAACCCACGTTTTACCCACACCTTGAATACTGAGTGCAGTTTGGTTGCCCCATCTCACAAAACATTCAGAGAAGGGTGACAAAAATGTTTAAGGGGTATAGAACAGCTTCCAGGTGAAGAATGCTTAAAACGACTGGGACTGTTCAGTTGGGAAAAGACAGGACAAATGGGGGATATGATAGAGGTCTATAAAGTCATGAGTGATGTGGAGGAAATAAACAAGGAAGTGTTATTTACCCCATAACAAGAACCAGGGGTCACCCAATGAAGTCAGCAGGCAGCAGGTTTTTTTTAAAAAAAGCACTTTTTCACGTGACACACAGTCAACCTGTGGAACACATTGTCAATGGATGTTGTGAAATTCAGAAGTATTACTGATCAAAAAAAGAACTAGATAAGTTCGTGGAGGATAGGTCCATCAATAGCTATTAGCCAAGATGGGATGGTCAGGGATGCAGCCCCATGCTCTGGGTGTCTCTAAAGCTCTGACAGCTAGAAGCTCCCTTTGTTTTAGAGCTGGCATAGCCCCACCCCAGCAGACATCCAGGAGCTGCTCAATGTGGGAGGCTAATGGGGGGCTAGTGCTGCCACCTCATGGTTTGAGCTAGAGCTGGGCTGGAAAACATTGGGTTTTTTCCCCCATACAAATTTTGACACAAACTAAAATGTTTCCTTTTTCATCCATTATTTCTGGGGTGAGTTTTGATAGAAAATGGATTATTTTTCTGTGAAAGCTCAGTTGCCATGATGCTGCCCAGCTGCAGCTGCCTGCATCCCCAAAAGAAATAGAAGGCTTTTCTTCTGCCTCTTTCTCGTAACAAAAAAGGGTTGCACTGACAGAGTGGCTGCACTCTGGCAATGGAAAAGTTGAGACCTCCTGCCCAGTCTATGGCTGGGGTATTAAGACCATCAGCCACTCTAATGCCCATTCAGCAGATCCTGCAGACAGTGGCTACTGTGACAGGCCCTGGTAGCACATCTCTGACGAACCTGTGCTAGCCCGGGAATTGGAGAGGGTCCTAGAACAGTTGTGGAGGCACAGAAATTGTGCCTTGGTGGGCTTAGCTCTCATTGGATCATTGAGATCTGTGCATAACTTTGGAGCTCCCTGGATCCTGGAGCTCCCTGTTATTCCTCAGGGAGAATTGTAGGACTGGACAGGACCTCAAGTGGTCCTCTAGTCCAGACCCCTGCACTCACGGCAGGACTATGTATTATCTAGACCATTCCTGACAGGTGTTTGTCTAACCTGCTCATAAAAATCTCCAAAAATATCTCCCCAGGGAACCTGTGGCCATTTGTTTATTTCTCAGGGAGAAGGAAAGGGACCTCCCCTACTGAAAAGAGAAGAGGGAAATTTCAATGTACAGAGCCTTGAAGAATCTCCCTTCAATGTCTTGCACCCTGGGTTTGTTATGCAGGAAAGGGGGATGCCGGGAAGAAATCTCATCCTATATTATATTATTATTATTATTATTATTATTAATATTATTATTATTATTCTATTTTATTTTATTTCAACAAGATCACAGTTGTGTGATCATTGTTACTACTCGACTGCCCCCAAGGTAGCCATGTGACTAATCGGAACCATAGGAACAGTGATGACAAGCCTGGACTCCACAAACAGACCCTGCAGCAGGGCTGGCATTGCACTCCAGTTGGGAAGAATCACCAGGTATCCCCTGTGATTTGGCCGTCTGCAGTTTGCCATTGGCTGTGAGGGGCATTAAACATGGTGCATACTAAAAGAAGCAGCTGAGGTTCCCTGATGGCCAAGTGGCCCCCAAGGAAAAGTGCAGGCATGTGTCATAAAGACATTTCCCTCCCTATCTGAACAGATACTGCCTGGTGCCTGAGAAACCTCTCCAATGACTCCTTATCCTTTAGGCTGAAGACCTCTGGTGTCAGCGGCTCCCCATCTAGTAGGCATTGGGTACGTTGGCAGGTTTCACTATATTTTAAAGGCAAATTGAACAGTAAAGCTGAAAGTTGTTTACATTTGCAGATGTTCTGCGCCATGACAGATCAGGGCTGTTGGAGTGACGGGGTTAGAGGTCAGGCAGCATTAGGTAGTTTGGGAAACCCTCCGCTACATGTCCCCATTGTCCTTGGATTACTCAAGCAACACAGAAATCTAAGATTCAAAGTCAAGTTGGAATGTTAAACCCCGATGCCCCGAGTCAGAATTTCACAGGGATCCCATTTCTAAAGGTGCCGTGTGCTCTGAGCCCGAGCCTGCCAGGGGCTGAGGGAGACGAGACCCCATGGAATATCAGTAAATACTTCCCAAATTACCTCAGGTTTATTTGCTCCTGCAAGAAAAGAACCAATGGTCTCTGTTTCGGGAAAGAGTAGAGCTGAAGTGCAAGAAAGAGGAGTGTAATAATGGTTATAAATAATTTAATCCAAACACCTGTTACACAAACATGGCTGAAGTACCTTGCACACTCAACCGTATATAAGTGCAAAACTAGTGTTTGCACTATTCACCCTTTTGTGACACCAACCCTTCCCCTGCCCAGCTGAAGCAAGTGTCTGTGTGAGCTTGTATATTACCAGAAAGCTACAGACTCTTGCATGGGGAGAGGATGCAGGTCCTGTGAGGATGAAGAGACACCTCTAGGATGATCAAACTCACTGGATTCAGCCAACGCTGCACAGGTAAACCACTTCAGCTTCTCTTGGAGGGATTCTTGGGGTAAGAGTGTAACACCGGGAGCATTTGATAAGGGTAAATTAACAGATAGGTTCTCATTGAATTTACACATGTAATACTGGAGTGACACCTTTGAAGTCACTGTTATTGAATTCAGAACCTGCTACTAAGAATCTATCCAATGTGTTGCAAAGATAAATATGACTGTTTCCACTATGCACTTGCCATGCATAGAAGTGCAGGACCAGAAAGGGAGTCTGTGAGAAGGCCATAATTGTAAAATCACACAGTGATTAAGGAGGCTGTGGAACTCACAGCCACAATATATCAGTGGGACCAACAGTTTAGTAGGGTTCAAAGAGGAACTGGATGTTTATAGGAGTAACAGAAACTACAGTAGTGAGGATTACTTTTAAAAAGTATTGGAAGTGCTATAAACCTTCCTGTTTTATACCATAGAATATGTCCAATTAGTGAGTGTCAGGGGGAAACTTTCCCTGGGAGAAGCTTATCTCATAGCTGCCTGTTGCAGGGCATCTTTTACTTTCCACTGAAGCATTAGGAACTTGTCATTGGATACTGGGATAGATGGAGTACAGGTCTGATCCATTCTGGCAGTGCTCATCTTCTCATCAATGCTGTTAATCCAAGACTATGTGTTTGCTGATGTACCTTGAGCCCCTGGAACTTTCTAGTCTTGCACTGAGAGCAGAAAGATGTCTAGTTAAATATTTATTAATGATCTGGACAATGGGATAGATTACACCCTCAGCAAATTAACCGATGACAGTAAGCTGAGGGGAGAGATAGATACGCAGCAGAGTAGGGATAGGGTCCAGAGTGACCTAGACAAATTGGAGGATTGGGCCAAAACTAATATGATGAGATTCAACAATGACAAGGGCAGAGTCCTGCACTTAGGATGGAAGAATCCCATGCACTCCTACAGGCAGTTCTGCAGAAAAGGACCTGGGGATTACAGTGGATAAGAAGCTCTATAGGAGTCAGCAGTGTGCTCTTGTTGCCAAGAAGGCTAATGGCATATTGGGATGCATTAGTAGGAGCATTGCCAGCAGATCAAGGGAACTGATTATTCTCTTGTATTTGGTGCTGGTGAGGCCACATCTGGAATATTGCATCCAGTTTTCAGCCCCCTCTAGAGAAAGGTTATGGAGAAATTGGAGAGAGTCCTGTGGAGGGCAACGAAAATGATCAGGCGGTTGGGGCACATGACTTACGAGGAGAGGCTGGGTGAACTGTGCTTGTTTAATCTGCAGAAGAGAGGAATGAGGGGAGATTTGATATCGGCCTTCAACCTCCTGAAGGGGGGTTCCAGAGACGATGGAGCTTGGCTGTTCTCAGTGCTGGTGTTACCTGGGGTTCTTTCAACCCAAAGCTCTTGGTAACTTTTACTCTGTGCGAGGAGGTGTCAGGAAATAAATCAGGGGAGACATGGCCATCCGACCGATAGATGGCTGGCACAAACAGGACAATACAGGAGTGCTTTCACTTAAAGCTAAACTTTACTAGTCTCAAACACTTACACACGTCTGCAGCAAGTTAGTAAAACATCCCTAACCCTTGATAATTATAGAAGCTGAAAGTGGCTTTTGAGCGATAAAGCGGCAGTCCGTCTGCCGCTAGGGAATGGAAGATGCATACAGAGGGAGATGCCAGTCCTGAAACAAGTCCCAAATATCTCAAGTTTTTTCCCTTTATTTATACATTAGTAATTAAAGAAACCTTGTTATGTAAGCAGTTTCAAGCAAGAGTTTCCTTATGATTATTGATTAACCAGGTGTGGGTCTTTCCAGAGTCTGCAGCCTTGAGACCCCAATAGGCATTCCTGAGCGTAAATCCTGCTCTTTTCAAATGCATGTATCAGCAATTCTAACACAATTCTTATCAAGAAGGACACGGGATCAAGCTGCCCTTTCAGTGGCACACTAAACCCTCCTACCCTCCTACCTTAGTCAAGCTGAGACTTGCTTTCAACATCTTGCTGACTAGGCTGTCTTTAACAACAAGCCATAGTGGTTTCAGGCACTTTACTGGTTTGCCAAACTCTCCTCATAGACTGGCAGATGAAAGAACAAGGATTAATGGTCTCAAGTTGCAATGTGGGATGTCTATGTGGATATTAGGAAACACTATTTCACTAGGAGGCTGGTGAAGCACTGGAATGGGTTACAAAGAGAAGTGGTGAAATCTCCATCTTTAGAGGTTTTTAAGGCCTGGCTTGACAAAGCCCTGACTGGGATGATTTAGTTGGTGTTGTCCTCCTTTGAGCAGGGGTTGGACTAGTTGACCTCCTGAGATCTCTTCCAACTGCAAACTTCTATGATTCTATGATTCCATAATATGTAGTCTCCTGTTCTTTTTTCTTTTAGAAAGGAAATTTCAAAACTCTTGGCACCTGTCCAGTACATTATGTCAGCTGTCAATGACATCAAAATCAAAACTGCAGTGTTCCTTCTCACTAGGATACCTGGGCAGGAAGACATCCATCTCTGGATCTCTATCCCTGTCTGCTTAGTGTATGTTATTTCAATAGTAGGAAACCCAGTCATTCTGTTCACTATAAAAACAGATCCAAGCCTTCATGAGCCCATGTACGTTTTCCTTTCCATGTTGGCCATCACAAACCTTGCTTTGTCGATATCCACCATGCTTACAACACTGGGTATATTCTTGTTTAACTCAAAGGAGATCAGCCTCAATGCGTGCTTTGCCCAGCTCTTCTTCATCCACTCACTTTCATTCATTGAATCCTCAGGGCTTTTGTTGATGGCCTTTGATTGTTTTGTTGCGATCCATGACCCGCTGAGATATGCTTCTATCTTAACACTGCCAAGAATAACCAAGCTGAGACTGGTGTGTGTGCTAAGAGGGTTGGCCTTAATATTCCCACTCCCGTTTCTCCTGAAACGGTTCCGATACTGTTGAGCCAATGTCCACTCCCATTGCTACTGCCTGCATCAAAAGGTCATGAAGATGGCTTGTTCTGACATCACAGTCAACAGCATCTATGGCTTGTTCATAATAGTCTCCACAATGGGGTTGGACTTGCTGCTCATCTTCCTATCATATGTGATGATCCTCAAAACAGTGCTGAGCATTGCATCTCATGTGGAGCGAGTCAGAGCCCTGAACACCTGTTTCTCCCATGTTTGCTCTGTCCTGCTCTTCTACACACCAATGATCGGCCTTTCTGTGTTACAAAGGTTTGGGAAGAGCTCTCCTCCCTTGCTTCAGATTCTCCTGGGCTATGTCTACCTGCTGGTCCCACCTCTGATGAATCCAATTGTGTACAGTGTGAAAAGCAAACACCTTCGTGCGAGGATAATCAGAGTGTTCATCAAATGAAGTGTAACTTCATCACCCAGCTCTAGCACTGTTGACACGGGAGATGAAAAACACAGACCACCTATTCCATCCTGGACGCTTACATCTAAGACAACATGAGCTACTGATTTTCACTGTGTAGAGAGAGCTTCAGGAGGGGTCTAAGGCCTGGTGGAATGAGAGAGGGATGGTGAGCGAGGACAGTGTATTTGGGGAAGGAGACCAAG
>NW_027427219.1:0-1339 GCF_003597395.2 Chelonoidis abingdonii | reverse complement strand
GCCGCAGGGGGGGCACCTCAGGGCGGAGGGGGGAGCTGCCGTGGGGGGGCACCTCAGGGCGGGTGCTTGGGACGGGGGAGGGCGCAAGGTGGAAGTTTTGCTTAGGGCGCAAAACATCCTTGTGTCGGCTCTGGTGGCATGCACTACCTTACCTGACTGAGTGAGACCAATTTGGCCCTCATCACAGTTATAGTTTGATATCTAGCTCTGAGCAAAACAAAAAACAAAATCCTGCCTAGAAACTTTTTGAAAAATGGCTGCTGGGAGGGAGGGGGATGTTTATATCTCCACAACCAATAGCTCAAATAGACCCATATTTGGTTCATTAACCCTACCCTGCACCCTCCTGAGGCACACACCAAATTTCAAAGGAAACCAGTTAAACATGTCAGTTTTAGAGGACTCAGGGTATGTCTACACTATGAAATTGGGTCGATTTTATAGAATTCAATTTTTAGAAATCAATTTTATAGAGTCGATTGCGTATCCACACTAAATGCATTAAGTTGGCGGAGTGCATCTTCACTACTGTGGCTGGCATCGACTTACGAGTGGTGCACTGTGGGTAGCTACCCCACAGTTCCCACAGTCTCCATCATGCATTGGAATTCTGGGTTAAGCTCCCAGTGCCCGATGGGACAAACACATTGTCATGGGTGGTTTTAGGTACATGTCGTCAGTCGCCCCTCCGTGAAAGCAATGGCAGAGAATGGTTTCTCGCCTTTTTTCCTGGGTTACCCATGGAGACGCCCACTCAGCTCACCGTCACCGCTGCTGTTGTGGGCAAGTCTATGCTGCTGTTGTGGGCAAGTCTACTGTGGGGGCTGCTGTGATCCAAGTAGCCAATGCAATCATTGACGTTCTGTTATCAAGGGTAGTGACTCTGGGAAATGTGCAGGCCTTTTTAGATGTTAGGTGCATTATATTCCTATCCTTTGTCGCTGGTGAAGAAGTCTTGCAGCCATACATTCCAGTCCGGTCGGCGCTGTAACACCCCATAGCACTTCTGTGGTTGACACATGTAACAGCCCCAGGGCTTTTGCTCTTTTGCCTTGGCCAAGGTCTCTTGCCCTACCCAGACCTCCAAGCATTCAGCAAAGAAGCACCTGCAGCAGCTAGCATTGCTACACAGCAGCAGACCTCAGTGCAACCAACATTCCCATTGTTATTGCTGCTTGCCGTATGCTCCATAACATCTGTGACAGTAAGGGGGAGATGTTTATGTCAGGGTGGGAGGTTGAGGCAAATCGCCTGGTGTCTGATTTTGAGCAGCCAGACACCAGGGCAATTAGAAGAGCACAGCAAGGTGCGCTGCACATCAGAGAGGCTTTGAAAACCA
>NW_027427218.1:0-2318 GCF_003597395.2 Chelonoidis abingdonii | reverse complement strand
GACTTGGGGGGTGGGGTGGGAATGCCCATGGACTCCTCCGCAGCATGTGTGTGGGGTTGAGGGACATGTGACCTGGTGGAGGGGCTCCCTATGGCTCCCCGCACCATGTGCATGGGGTTGGGGGGCAGGTGACTCCGGGGGGTGGGGCTGTCAATTGCCCTTCGCACTATGTATGGGGAGTTGGGGGGCAGTGACAGGGAGACGGGGCTGCCTATGGCCCCTGTGCAGTGTGTGTGGGGTTGGGGGGCGGTGGTGGGGGTGGCGCTGCCCATTGCTCCCCACTCTGTGTGTGTGTGTGGGAGGGTTGGGGGGCAATGGCAGGAGCGGGCCTGCCAATTGCCCCCACGCCATGGGGGGGGTTGCTGGGCAGTGGCGGGACTCCCATTGCCCCCACGCCATGTGGGGGGGTTGGGGAGCAGTGGCGGGGGGGTAGGGCTGCCCATTGCCCCCTCGCCATGTGTAGGGAGATTGGGGGGGCGAGAAGGAGACCGGGCAGTGATGATGCCCCGAGCCCCCCGCAGCGTGCGCCATCAATGCCCTGCTGGTGGAGATGCTGCCCTTCCTGAGCCCTGCCGAGCTGCCCGCGGTCGTGGTGCTGAGCCAGGAGGAGCTGCTCCGCAAGACCCTGATGCTGCTCCAGCTGCTGCCCAGAGACGTCCTGTTGCTCCAGGTAGGGCCCTGCTAGAGGCCGGGGGGGGTGCCCCTGCTGCCGCCGCCACCGCCTGCAGCCTAGCTGGGTTGGGGGAGCTGCTCCTGGTTCCACAGGGCAGCCAGGCTCCATCGCATCACCCCTCTTGAGGGCTCTCGCCCCCTACTCTGAGTCCCGCTGGGCCCGTCACCGGTGCTTTGCCGGGGGGGCTGCGCTGACTCGTTTGTCTCCTCCCACAGCCCTGCCAGTCGGTCTCTTGCTACGGCCAGGAGGTGCTGGACAAGCTGATCCAGTGTGGGCTGCTGGTCATGGAGGAGGTAGGTGAAGGACGCAGGCCATAATGTCCCTGCTGTCTGGGGCCGAGTCCAGCCCCTAGTCCTGTCGCCTGCCTGCCCACCTCGAGCATCCCACGGTATGGTCACCCGCCTGTGGCCTGCAGGGGAATCCTCAGTGCTGGGAAAGGTGACCCCTAGGAAACTAAGTCCTTTGGTTAACCATGGGGCTGATCGTCATGCCCCTGTCGGGGGCAATTCCCCCAGCAACGGCCACCCAGTTCGGTCTCCCCTGCCCTGCCCACCGAGGAGGAGGCTGGTTAGCCACTGGGGAGCCGTGGATTGAGAACGAACCAATGGCTGACTCTGAGGGGAAGATGTGTCCGGGCTCTGACTCAGGGATGGGGTCTGGAGGCAGCACCACCTTGGCAGGAGTGGGGAGCCCCAGGTCTCTCCCCACTCCCCCAGGGCGTGCATGCCGGGTGAGCTGCGCCCAGAGGATTGCCAGCCCCCAGCCACTCGGCGTTCCCAGCCCCGAGGGCTCAGGGCGGCCGGTTTCCCCCCTAGACCTCCAGTGAGCGGCTGGCCTGCGACACGGCCCGGAGGCGCTTCTCACAGAAGCTGCTGTGGAAGATGGAGGACTTCAACGACAGTGACAGCGACTACGAGGAGGACACCGGCAAGCGCTGCTTCAAGGTACCGCCCTGCCCCAGCACCCCTCTCCACGTTGGCGGGGATCAGGCTGCCTGGTGCCAGCACTTCCTCCATCAGCTTCCTCCTGGGGGAGCAGGAGGCCTTTTCTCCTGCCTCGTGCCGGACCCGAGGGACCATCCTTCCTACCTGTCTCCAAGGAAGCCGCCTGCCCAGATGGTCATTGCATCTCGCAGCCTGTCCGAGAGTCGGTGGTAGAGCTGGGACTAGAACCCAGAAGTTCTGAATCCCAGTCCAGCCCTCCCCTTCCGACCATAACACTCCACTGCATCTCCCAGAGCCAGGGCTAGAACCCAGGAGTCCTGACTCCCAGTTTACCCCTCTGCTTTAACCACTAGGCCCCACTTCCCTTCCAGATGCCAAAATTGCTGTCCTCTCCCTGAGATGAAAATCGAACCCAGGAGTCCTGACTCCCTGTCACCTTCTCTAAGCTCAGTTCTCCCCCCTGGCCTGGGCTCTCCAGTCTCTGCGCCCCCGCATCCAGCTACCCCATGACACCCCTGCCCCTGCACAGGGGGCAAGGCCTCTCTGGGCTGTCAGTTCCCTGCTGCTGGGGGAACACGTTCTCCTTTTGGTCCGGTGGCACGTGGGAGGGGATCTGCCGCCCTCCCTCCCCAGCCCTATTGTAAGAGAACATCAAATTATCATATTAATTCCCACTTCTATTGTTTCCCCTGCGATCGCAC
>NW_027427217.1:0-1228 GCF_003597395.2 Chelonoidis abingdonii | reverse complement strand
CCCAGACCAGTGGCCAGGACCTGGGTAGTGTGAGTGCCACTGAAAATCAGCTCACGTGCCACCTTTGGCATGCGTGCCATAGGTTGCCTACCCCTGCTCTATGCCATGTCAGAGCACTGGCCCATAACCACCAGAATACATCTTATCACATGTGTCTAGGGAGGCATCCTTCCTCACCCCTGTAGGTGACTGGCTAAAGGCCTGGAGCATGAAATTTGGTCTTAATGTAGAGCTGCAAGTATTATGAGCATGCTGCAATGTAGGCAACCCTGTCCGTGTCCCCCCCCCACAGACCATGAAGGAAGGGATGAACTGGAGGATTCAGAGATTCTGAAGGGACCACTACAAATATTCAGCTGAATTAAAAGCATATATTGTAAGCGATCTAATCTCACTATAAAGACTCCAGATGAAAAACAGCTCAACTGTCACATCCACTCAATTTAGTCTATATCAGAGGTTCTCAAACTGTGGGCCAGGTCCCAAAAGTGAGTCCCAACCCCATTTTTATGGGATCACCAGTGCTTAGACTTAGACTTGCTAGGGCCCAGGGCTGAAGCCCAAGCCCTGCCGCCTGGGGCCAAAGCCCAAGACTCCCCTTCCCAGGGTCATGTAGTAATTTTGGTTGTCAGAAGGGGGATGCGGTGCAATAAAGTTTGAGAACTCCGGTCTATATGATGAAATCAGCAAATGTGCCAGTTGTTACATATATGGTTGTCCACTGAGAAGTGATTTTCAGCTATCAACTCAGTTCATATAGGACTCAGGGCCATTAAATGATAACCATATTCAACTATTACCAGTGTTAGCTGGATTTGAACCAACTACTTTGAGGAGATGCCAAAATTAGATCAGTGGTAATCACCAGAGAACACCTGCAGATCACTAAAGGATGTCACAGAGAGCCACAAAATAGCTGCACTGATTCATAGATTCTAGGACTGGAAGGGACCTCGAGAGGTCATCTAGTCCAGTCCCCTGCCCTCATGGCAGGACCAAATACTGTCTAGACCATCCTGGATAGACATTTATCTAATCTACTCTTAAATTTTATCTCCAGAGATGGAGATTCTACAACCTCCCTAGGCAATCTATTCCAATGTTTAATCACCCTGACAGTTAAACTTTTTCCTAATGTCCAACGTAAACCTCCCTTGCTTCAGTTAAAGCCCATTGCTTCTTGTTCTATCCTTAGAGGCTAAGATGTACAAGTTTTCTCCCTCCTCCT
>NW_027427216.1:0-1617 GCF_003597395.2 Chelonoidis abingdonii | reverse complement strand
GGCAGCAGCAGGGGAGGATACCCACATGTGATGGCATCCCCCAGCATCCACCACAGGGGAGGCAAGGGAGCTTCCTGGACCTGAGAGGGGCCCTAGGAACATATGCAGTGACAGTGCTGTGGGGTGAGTGTGGTGTGGTGGTGGTGGTGAGGAGGGCCCTCCCCCAGAGCTCACTGCTGCCAGCATGGAGAGGGCTGGGGAGGGGGAGTCCTCCTCTCTGGCCCCAACCCCAGGGCAGCCTTCCTACACCCCAAAGTTACCCCCAGCCCTGCCCCTCCCCCAGACCCTGCACCCTCACCCCCTTGCAACCCTCTGCCCCAGCCCTGAGCCCCCTCCAGCATCATCAACCCCTCATCCCCAGCCACACCCCACAACCCCCAACCCTGCACCCCCTCCCTCCACACCTCTTCCCATCCCCAAACTCCATCTCAGAGCTTGCACCCCCACCCCATTCTCACACACTTCCTGCCCCCAAATCCCTCCCAGAGCCTGCACCCCTCACCCTCTGCTGCACCCCAACCTGCTGAGCCAGCAACCAAACTCCATTCCAGACCCTGCACCCCTGCCGCAGCCCATGGCCTGCAACCCAGACCTCTTCCCTCCACCCAAATTCCCTCCCAGAGCCATAGGGAGGTGGGGGGCAGAGTTTGGGGGGGCAGGTTCTGGGCACCACCAAAATTTCTACAACCCTGCCACCCCTGCCCTCATTCCTCGCACAGCCTAAGCACCACTTGTCACGGAGTCCCGGGCAATGCTCTGGAACTGCTCCCCACAAAGCCAGTCAGGACTTTGGGGAGCCTCCTCTCCCATGGAGCAGACTATCTTCAGGGCAAGAAGCTCACACACCTTAACCTCCTGGGTCTGACCTTGGAGCATTCAGCATATGCCCCTCCATGTGCTTCCCACAGTGAGTCCGCCCAGGTGGGGTCCTGGGGAGGTCAGAGGGACCTGCATGCACCCCCAGCTTTGCAGACATGACTCTCAGCCAGCCAGTAAAACAGAGATTTATTAGATACAGGAATACGGTCTAAAACAGAGCTTGTAGGTACAGAGAATGGGATCCCTCAGCTGGATCCATTCTGGGGCCCAGAGAGCCAGACAATCTGGTCTGCCCTCACTTCCCGCCCCCAGCTAGCTCCAAACTGAAACCTCCTCCAGCCCCTCCTTTCTGGCCTTTGTCTCTTTCCTGGGCCAGGAGGTCACCTGATCTCTTTGTTCATCTTTAGCCATCCCCTTGCAAGGGGGGAAGGGCCCTGGCCATTTGTTGCTAGGAGACAGATTGTTGGCCATTTATGCACACTGGAGACTTAAGAAATGCATGGGGGAAACTGAGGCACATACAGTATTCCGAGGAATCATTAAGAACAGTCCCACTTTGTCACACCACTGCTGTCAAGCACAGGGAATTCCCAGCAACCAGGCTTGAGCCCTTAGAAATAGAGACTCACAGCATGCAGCTTGAGGTCTTCAAACCACAATTTGAGGACTTCAATAACTCAAAAATAGGTTAGGGGTTTGTTATAGAAGTGGATGGGTGAGATTCTGTGGCCTGCATTGTGCAGGAGGTCAGACTAGATGATCATAATGGTCCCTTCTGACCTTAAAGTCTATGAGTCT
>NW_027427215.1:0-1168 GCF_003597395.2 Chelonoidis abingdonii | reverse complement strand
GTGGGAGGGCGGGGTTGAAATAAATTGGAGGTGGTACCCATACTCCATCGTGCGTAGGACCCAGCGATCTGAAGTTAACTGAGACCACGCCAGAAGGAAGTAGGAGAGATGGCTGGAGAAGGGAGGAGAGGAATCCTGGCCTGTAACTGGTACGTCACCCTCGGGTGCACCTTCAAAAGTTCATCTTTGGTCCCAGTGGTGGTTTAGAGGGACTCTGATTTTGGCCCCTTTGAGGTCCTGATGGTCGTCTGTGACCACCTCGGCCGCGCCGCCTGCCAAAGTCCTGTCTTTGTCTAGGCGCAGAGTATGGGCAGTGAGGCTGGGGACGGAAAGGCCTGCGTTGGGTCACCAGCGTATGCATGCCTAGAGAGCGCATTATGACCCTGTTGTCCTTCAGGCTTTGCAGCCTGGAGTCAGCCTTTTCCGAGAAGAGGCCTTTACCATCAAATGGCAAGTCCTGAATGGTATACTGCAGCTCCGGTGGGAGGCTTGAAACCTGAAGCTATGAGATGTGCCTCATGGCAACACGCAAGGCCAGAGTTCTGGCTGCTGAGTCGGCTGCATCCAACGAGGCCTGGAGGAAAGTTCTAGCCACCTTTTTCCCTTCCTCCAAGAGGGCAGCGAACTCTTGGCGGGAGTCTTGAGGGAAAAGCTCTGTAAACTTACCCACCGCCGCCCAGGTGTTATAATTATAGTCGCTAAGCAAGGCTTGTTGATTTGCCACCCAGAGCTGTAGAGCGCCTGCCAAGTACACTTTGCAGCCAAGTAAGTCCATTCGCCTAGCCTCCTTCGATTTCGGGGCTGGTGCCTGCTGGCCATGGCATTCCCTCTCATTAACAGACTGGACGACTAGTGAGCAGGAGGAGGATGGACATACAAGTACTCATACCCTTTAGAGGGCACCATATATTTATACTCGACTCCCCTGGCCGCAGAAGGGATAGAGGCTAGAGACTGCCATATAGTATCGGCATTGGCCTGGATGGTCTGAATAAACGGTAGGGCCACTCTAGTGGGAGCATCCGCCGACAGAATGTCCACTACTGGGTCCTCTACCTCCAGGACCTCCTCTACCTGGAGGTTCATATTGAGTGCTACCCTCCTTAGGAGGTCCTGATGGGCTCTCAGGTCGATTGGAGGAGGGCCCGAGGAGGATGTTCCTGCCACC
>NW_027427214.1:0-1333 GCF_003597395.2 Chelonoidis abingdonii | reverse complement strand
TATGTGGTCCTGTTACTGTAGTAGCTCAGTGATTATGTTCCAATCTCTTTTCAGAAGATATTAAATGTCAAAAAGCAAGATTGGGGGGTGGGGGGCTTTAAATTTATGTTCTTGCTTCTATGGACAATTTCAGAATTTTATTTTTGTGTGACATAGACTCTTATATTAGCAGGACCATCCATAATGCATCAGATCTGTTTTGCGGATTTAACATCCAGGCAGCACAGTTCAGCGAGGCTCATTTAGTACACATCTCTGGATTAACAGGGGGAAAGAAGCTATCGATAAAGTGACAATTATAGAAATTAGTTTCAGGAACTAAAAATTAAGGAGTCCTATTAGGGTTAGAGCAGAAAGTGGGAATAGACTGAAGGGTGGGGGAGAGAAGATGAATAAACAAGAGGAGAAAGTGAGGAAAAGGAAAACAAGTCAAAAGCACAGCTAATACAGCAAAAGTCTCAGGAAGAGGAGAGAAAAAATGAAGACAAAAGGAAGAAGAAAAATAGGTCTGAGCACTAAGGACACTGAAGACGTCTCTTTCTGTTCCTTTCCCTCTGGGACCAGAGATACAGGGTAGAAAATAATAATAAAGGGTCTGGGACTGGTGTAAAATAGGAATGGGGGACAAAGTGGGGTCATTGCTGATTTCTACCTCCTGCTCTTTACTGGAACAGCTTACCTGGGACTCAAGAGAGCAGATTCATTTTCCTGATCTATAAGTGCCTTCTTGTGTGTGACTTGTGTAAGTTGCTTAGGGTAACGTTTTCAGAAGTGCCTAAGTCCCATTTTTAAAAGTGATTTAGGAGCCCAAATATCACTGACTTTTTTTTGAGACCTAGACATCATAGTGCAAGTCTCTTTCAGAAATGAGATCTGGTCTCCTGTCACTTTCATGCTTTTGAAAATGTTATCCTTAGTCTCTCTGCCTCAATTCCCCCTCTGTGAAATGGTCATAAGAATTCATCCCTATCTCAGAGTGATGTTGTGAAGAAACATTGTGAGGTTAGCCCACAATGTGTTTAAATACCTATTACCTCACCAACAGGGATGAATGCCCATACATAATTGAAATATATCCCATGTATATCACTTCTGGCATTAAACCCCAAAACATAAATTAAACAGTTTTACAACTTGCTTGGTATTTCTGTTAATATTCTAAGAGTAGGGTTTTCAAAGGAGCCTAAGCTATTTAGAAGCACAAATTTCTTAAAGCATTGTTGTGATTTGGGTGCCCAGTTCCCTGAGACTTGTTCCCTTAGACTTCACAGTCTGAATAGAACATAGAATCAAATTCTTAGCTTGGCATGCAGGGAGTTAGAATACCACTCAT
>NW_027427213.1:0-1129 GCF_003597395.2 Chelonoidis abingdonii | reverse complement strand
TTCCAGGTACAGAAGTTAAGCTGACTGGTCTGAAATTCCCTGAGTTGTCCTTATTTCCCTTTTTATAGGTTGGCACTATATTTGCCCTTTTCTAGTCTTCTGGAATCTTTCCTATCTTCCATGACATTTCAAAAATAACAGGAGTACTTGTGGCACCTTAGAGACTAACAAATTTATTTGAGCAATAGCTTCTCTTAATTAGCCTCTTACAGTGGTATGGGTACTTCAACCTTTTCATGTTCTTTGTATGTATAAATATCTTCTTACTGTATGTTCCAGTCTATGCTGTAGCCCACAAAAGCTTATGCTGAAATAAATTTTCATCTCTAAGGTGCCACAAGTACTCCTTTTCATTTTGCTGATACAGACTAACATGGCTGCTACTCTGAAACATTTAAAAAATAGCTAATGGCTCAGATATCTCCCCGGTCAGCTCCTTGAGTATTCTAGGATGCATTTTGTTAGGCATTGGTGACTTGAAAAATCTAATTTCTCTAAGTAATTTTTAACTTGTTCTTTCCCTATTTTAACCTCTGATACTACCTCATTTTCACTGGTATTTACTATGTTACACATCCAATCACCACAAATCTTCTTGGTGAAAACAGAAAGAAAGAAGTCGTTAAGCACCTAATATATTTATCCTCACAACTTCCCTGTGAGACAGGGACGTGCTATTATCCCCATTTTCTGGAAGAAGAAGTGAGGCACAGAGAAGCGAAATGACACACAGGAATCTCTAGTGGAGCAGGGAATTCAATCCAGGTTTTTAAAGTCCTAGGCTAATCACTGGACTGTCTTTCCTCTCTGACCTTCCTTCTCTCAGCAGATCTCCAAAGTGAATTTTTTACCTCTCTTCCAGCACAGTATCTTTGGATGCATTTAGTTTGGTTTTTCACCCTTTGAGGGTACACAGCTACCATTTTTATGCTTGTTTTATCATATTCCTAGCGTTAGATTACCATGTTTTAATCTTAGTTTGGCTTTATTATGTTGTTGTTCAATTATAGAGCACACATCTAGCATCTCCAGATTTCCCATCTCCTACTTAAGATCTTACCACTTTGTTCACATCTTTTTCATGCCTTCAGATCGATGGTGTCATAAACAGATAGCTAAGGGTTAATGT
>NW_027427212.1:0-3807 GCF_003597395.2 Chelonoidis abingdonii | reverse complement strand
AAAGCAGCTGGCAATCTAGTAGGATGCCCATGGAACAGAAACCTGTGTCATGTGATGCTGTACCAGCCCGTGAAGCATTGCAGCCCTTCCCAAAGCACCCTGCAGCCAGTTGCACAGTGGGATAGCTACCACAATGGACTGCTCTCTGTGGCAATCCAAGAGATGCTAGCATAGATGTGCTTTGGTGACACAGGGTGGACACGCAACAGCTGTTCAGTTGAAACACTTTAACTAAAGCCATGTTATTCTTCTATGTAGACACAGCTTAGGATTGAGTCAAGACTCAGCTCCATTGAAGCAGAAGCACCACAACTTCCTCCATAGTTGGCAGGATTTGAACCTGCACGGGAAGACTCCGAATTTCTAGTCCATGGCCATAACCACTTGGCCACAACTACTTGCTTGATCTGGAGCTCTCACTACACTCTAGTTCTGTTTTCACTGAGTGATCAGTTCCAGTTGTTTCCTCAGACCAGCTTCCACAACACACACACTGCTGTGCCATTGTGTAAGTGTGTGTATGGCTGAACAGCAAGAATTCCTGCTCCTTTCCCTTCTGGCTGGAGCATGAGGAGAGTGTGTTTGTGGTCAGGGCCGCCCAGAGGATTCCGGGGGCCTGGGGTCTTCGGCGGTGGGGTGCCCCCGCTTCGGCGGTAATTTGGTGGCAGAGGGTCCTTCTGCTCCAGGACCCACTGCCGAAGTGCCCCGAAGACTCGCGGTAGGGGCCCCGCCTCCGAATTACCGCCAAAGCGGGACTTGCTGCCGAAGTGCAGCCAGGTCTTCAGGGCGAAGACCAGGAGAGGAAGAAGCTGCAGGGGCCTGGGCCCTGCGAGAGTTTTCTAGGGCTCCCAGAGCGAGTGAAGGACCCCGCTCCAGGGGCCCCGAAAAACTCTCATAGGGGCCCCTGCAGGGCCCGGCACCTGGGACAAATTGCTCCACTTGCCCCCTCCCCCAGCAACACTGTTTGTGGTTAATGACATTGCTGTAGCTTATTGTCCATTTCCTGCCTTGATCACTCAGACAGTCCCTTTCCTGTCATATCCCTAGCACATCAGTGATTGCGATAGCAGGGGGCAGGTTTTCTCTGGGGCACTGAGCTTTGCCAGGGGGTTGATTGGCTCCTTCTCTTTTCCTTCCTCTGGGGTAAACTCAGCTTTTTATTTTCCATCCTTGATGTTTCAGGTAAAACAACAGAATGACCAAAGAAAGAGGTGTGACAGGGTTGGTCTCGAGGGGAGGGGCAAGAGGTGTGGGCGGTGGACAGGTCAGTCAGGGGAGGGACACGAGAAGTGTGGGCAGGGTTGGTCTCAGTGGGGGCTCAGAGAGGTGTGGGCGAGTGGGCAAGGCAGGTTCTCAAGGAGGGGTCAGAGAGCATTACCAAGCGTGGGCGGGGCAGTCACAGGGGAGGGGGCAAGAGATAATGTGGCAATGGGTAGGGAGTCTTCATGGGAGGTGCAGCGAGGTGTGGGCGATGGGTAGGGTGAGTCTCAGGAAGGGCTCAGAGACGGTAGTGGGTAGGGAGGTCTCAGGGGAGAGGCAGAGAGGTACAAGCAGTGGGCAGGGCAGATCTCGGGAGGGGTCAGAGAGGTGTGGGCGATGGGCAGGGGTAAGTCTCGGGGAGGGCTCAGAGAGATGTGAGGACAGGTGGGGTCTCAGGGAGTGGGCAGGAGCTGTGGGCGACATGGGCGGGTGAGTCTCAGGGGAGAGGCAGAGAGGTACGTGCAGTAGAAGGGCAAGGGGGCAGAGAAGGATTGTGGCGGGAGGTGAGTTCAGGGGAGGAGCGAAAGGTTATGAGCGTCTTAGGCAGTGGCAGGTTCTCCATTGGGAGGCGTCGCAGGAGGTGTGAGCAGGGCAGGTCTCAGGTGGAGGGGGCAGAGAGGTGTGGGCGGATGAGGTCTTAGGGTGAGTCTTCAGGGGAGGGCTCAGAGAGATGTGGCAGGGTTGGTCTCAGGGGAGGGGGCAGAGAGGTGTGGGCGATGGGTAGGTTGAGTTCAGGGGAAGGGCTCAGAGAGGTGTGCGGTAGGGTAGAGTCTCAGGGAGGGGGCAGAGAGGGCTGTGGGCAGCAGGCAGACCTTTGGGGTAGGGGTGGAGAGGTGTGAGGAGGCCTTGGAGAGGAGAGCAGCGAGAGAAAGGTGACCCCAGCAGGCCTAGCAAGAGCAGGGGAGGGAGTGGCCGAAATGGGAAGTGAGGGCGAGGCCAGGTGGGCCTCAGAGGGGAGGGAGAATGAGGGAAGGTGGTTGGAAGTGGGGGGACAGCGACCACGTGTCTAGGCAGTGGCCGCCCAGGATTCAGGGGATCTGGGGCAAACCAATTTCCGGGACCCCTTCCGTAAAAAAACAGTTGACTAAACTACTATATTTTCATGGGCCCCTGCCAGAGCTGGGCAAATTGCCCCACTGCCTCTCAGCTCCTCAGCCTCTCTGTGTCAGCCCTGCCCCTAATCATTTTTGTTGCCCTCCCCTAGGACTCTCTCCAATTGTGTTTCTGTATGTGGGGAAGGGGGTGAAAAACTGGACACAATGCTCCGGTAGTGACTCTCACCTGCTAGATAGAGGGGAACAATCACTTTCCTCATCTGCTGGCAATGCTCCTCTAATCCAGCCCAATATGACCAGTTCCCCATATTGGAATGGCAGACACAGGCATATTTATAAATTGTTCTGTGCCATTCAGGAGAGTTTATTTCCCACCTATGTCATAAATAAGACAGATGCTGTAGTGGAGGAGAGGCTGTCCCGTCCGTGAGTTAATCCATCTCCCGAGACGGTGGTAAGCTTGTCACTGGGGGGAAGCTTGTTGGTGGTGTGCAGCTGTGGTGTCTTACATGTATATATAATTTAATCAAACCCCATTTTTTAAACCCTTGTGGTCTGGAATAGGAAGGAGCTCTCTGAGGCACAGCTGTCCTCAAATCCCTAAGATTCATGCATTTGCCGTATGGCAATATCATGGGGTATAGCATCAGTGGTAGAGTGTTGACTGAGCTAAGTGGATCCTTGGTTCAAATCCAAGTGCTCCCTTGCAAAGCTGTGTTCTTCAGTAAACGTGATTCTTTTTCTAGTATGTTTCAGGAAGCTCCATTTAAATGGGGTCGCCTAAATAAACAGATCATCTCCAATGTTTTTCCCTGTGCACAATCGAAAAAAAACCTAGCACCATGATCCCCTGGTCCTATCATTCCCTTCCTCTAAGTGTCTAGGTTTGTTTTTCATCAATTAACACCGGCACCATTGAAACCACATCTTTGCAGGTTCCTTGGCCTCCATGGGCTACAATGTGCAGAAGACAAGTAACCATTCCATCTGGGCAGGAATGGGGACTGTCTGTATGAACTTTGGGTCAAGTAAGTTGCCATTGGGAGTGAACTCTACTGGGGGTGGACATGGAACCTCTTAAAAAAATAAAATAACCAAAATTACCAACTCCCTGTTACACATTCAGTCCTCTCTCTTGTGCACACGCATTTCAATTGGGGCTCTAATAAATGTTAACCCTTCCTGTAACACAGATTGGTTATTTCTGTGTATAACTTTTCAGGTGTATTCAATTTAGCAGCTGTTTTCAGGTGCATTCGGTTGCTAGTTTCTGAGGCAGGGAGCGAGTCTGCTTGTCATTTACAACCATAGGTCGTTATGTCTGCATCTACGTGCAGCGTTATTTCAATTGGCCCTACACTGACACGCTGCTGCCCCTCTGGCTGGTTAATTGCCTATTTGGAACTGCTCTACATTACACCCTTTCTGGGAGTGAGTCCAAACATGCCCAAGGCAACCCCATTGGGTTTCAAAGTGCAGCACAAGGCAGGGA
>NW_027427211.1:0-4243 GCF_003597395.2 Chelonoidis abingdonii | reverse complement strand
AGATTTTGCCCTAGGAGCCAATCTCAGGGGGACCTGCTCTGCAATTTGTTGGAGCAGGACAACGGCCAGAGCTTCCAGCCCCCAGCAGCTGCAGCACAAAACCTGCTCCAGGAGAGACGCAAGACAATGCCCAGATCCATAGCCACACTTGCCCTCATTCAAGCTGCTTTCTCCTGGCAGGGGTGGAGATGGGTCCCTGTGACTCCCCAAGAGTCCCCTGGCCTGTTTTCTTTACTAACGCCTCTCCCCCTGCCAGTCAGAGCGCGCACTGTTCCAGCTAAGAGGCTTCCCCCTAGACTCTAGCAGGGATGCTTCTGCCTTGAGTAATAGCTGGCAAGTCTTGCCTGGTTGGGGAGCGGGTGGTCTGCCAGACCCAGAGCAAGCAGAGAGCGCAGCAGCCAGCACTGCTGCCCTGGGGCACCTAGGGACCACTCACACCTGGAGGAGGAGGGGACTAAACACAAGGGTCACTTAGAGACCTGCAAATGCCTGGTCATTGGGCCCAAGGTGGAGGTGAGGGGCACTCCCACGGCCCAGTGACTGTCCCCCGCACCTCACTGGGAAAGTGGAGGAACCATGTCACACTAAGAGGCAGCTCGATTAGTTATTCTCATGCATCTCGCTGCCTCCCAATCAGCCCCACTAAGGGAGTCTCCAAGGTGTCACTGCAACTCACAGACACACCGGAGTTAGCTGTCATCTAGCCCGGCCAGATACCAGAACCACAAAGCCGCCTGCAGTGCGTGGTCTGCACACTCCTGGGGATTCGCTCACGGGGCTAGGCTAAGCTGCTCCAGCTTCCCTGCCCCAGTACCTGAGCTGGCTGGGTTAAAGCTAGCTCGGGAACAATCGATCCGAGCTGCAGTCGTGCCCCAGGACTGCAGTGCTCAGAGTGCTCAGGGCTCAGAGTCCCCGAAGCCTATATATCTGCCTTGTTAAAAAGCCACTTCATCGTCCATGAGGGAAGGAAAGGGAACCCCATCGGCCTAGGAAATGCTGTTGGGGACTGCGATGGGCAGAGATCAAAGTGCACGTAGAGGCGAAACAACCTTCCATTTGCCACCACTCTGCTCTGCCACATGCAGCGAGCCCTGCAGCTCCCGTTAGGGGAGAGGGAGCTGAATTTATCTGGCTGGTGTGTGAGCAGAGTCTGTGCTGGTGGCAGAGCTCCCAGCAGGGTGTGCAGACCCCAGGGGCACTGACAGTTCTGGTGCTTGGAAAGCTGCTGTCTGTGCTCACCCCCGAGCACGCTGGCTCTGGCAGGACAGAGTTCCCCCCCACAGCAGAGTGACTGGCTCTCCCATGGAGCCGGGATGGTGCTCACACCAATCTGATCCCCTTTCAGGGGCAGGCAGGCTTGGGGCTTTGACCAGTTTGGGGCCTACCTAGTCCCTCCTCCCCCATCAGATGAACACCCATCCCCTCACTCACAGGGTCAAGGCCAACACTCGAGCCATCTGGAGCCCGCAGGTCAGGATGGGGGGAAAGAGCTGAACAAGGGGGAAGCCACACCTGCAACCAAAGATGCTAAGAAAGGAATTGCAGGCTCCCTCGTCTCCAGCTCTTAAGACCTTGGCTGGGGAGCTCCCTGTGGCAGCAGCTCAGAGGGCCGGAGGGAGGACAGAGGGGGCTGGCAGCCTCTGCAGAGGAAGGATGTGCCTATGGCCTGGCTATTAGTGCAATGACTAAGCCCTTGGTCTGAGCACTACCCTGGAGAGCCCTGCCATATGCATGGGGAGTGTGGTGACAGCAATCAGCAGGCTCGGCCTGACACCCCACATGTCCCTAGAGCTCTGGGCTGTGTGTGTTAGGGAGTGTTCCTATGGGTCGCACAATCCATGGGATCCAGTCTCACCAGCCCCAATTGGCTTCAACACCCCCAGGCACGGACTGCCCTGCAAACTCCTCTTGCAGGCCAGGGCCCCAGGGATCAAACCCCTTATTAACATTGCACTGACAACAGTCCAGGATGATCACGGACACTGGTGCAGACAAGGACAGTAGCAGTGATTTCTGCTCCATCTCCACCCTAGAAAACTCTGCATCCCTGGGATGCTTCCTCTTCTCTCGTGTTTTTGGGGCCGTTTCTTATCTTGCTCCAGGAGAATCCAGGGGTCTGTTTTGTCTGCCCATGTGCCCTGGTTCTGTGTCCAGAGGAATATGAGTCGAGGAAGGCAGCCGTGGTGAAGGCCAACGGCTGGGGAGGAGCCCTCAGTGGAATCAACAACAGTTCAGAGTACACTACAAGGGCATTAGAGGTGCCGACTGGCCCAGCTAGTGGGCTTGCTTCTCCTGGCAGAGGCTCCCAGAGGAGGTGCGACTAGAAACGCCTGGACCAAGGGAAACTGCAGCAGGGCCTGATTCTGAGGAGGTGGGACTGAGAGCTGACTTCATCGCAGTCACCTCCCCCATCACCATGCTTCCCCTGCCTCTCAGGCATCCCGCTGGCACAGCACCTTGCAGATGATCCATGTTCCCAAATCACTTTGAGATGGGGGAAGGGAGCCCTGCTGCTCAGCTCAGCTCCCTGTCGGAGGCCAGGACTGACTGCTCTCCTCTGACTTGTTGATTATGCGTATCACCCTAGCAGTCCCAGGACACTGCAGGACTCCATGGCGCTAGGTGCTGTACAAACCCAGGACAAGTCTATTCTCCTTTGCTGAGCTGGCAGCAAGGCTGCCCCTGCTCAGCTCTGAGGAGTGGGAACTTTGAACACATGCTTTATAAAAGAGGCCTGCAAGTACAGTTGCCAACCTTCACGCAATAAATAAGCACCAGACTTTCACAATGAGCCAAAAAAAATCAAGCTAATCTCATTTCAAAACAAGGCTAAAACAAGTCAATCCCTAAGAACCCCAACACTCTATGACTAGATCCCCACAGTGTGCAGTCTGGGACTGTGGTGGGCCTGCTGTGCACCCTGACTCTCTCTCCCTCCTTACCCCTGGTTGCCAGGAGCTGATTAAAAAAACCAAAGAACATGTAACAAGCCACAAGCCAAAAACTAGCTAACAAGCAACTCACAAGCCAATTAAGCCAAAAACAAGCCCAATATCTGTGTTTTTTTCATAGGTTTGGCACGTCTGCCTGAAAGGCATCTTTACCCCACCCCCATCAAGCAGAGCCCCAGGCAGCAAAGGGCTGGCTGAGCAGAGAATTAGCAAGGTTGGGACTCTACAAGGAAGCAGCCTGCAGTGGAGAGAAATGATTACGATTCAAGCTGCTCAAATGCTCAGAGCCTTTCTCCCAGCCCCAGCCTTCCCACAAGTGCATGGGAGGACGGGAGTGCAAGGACAGAGCTCCAGAGGCCTCGTCTGGAGAGACTCTTTGGGGTGCTCTAGTGATGGGGAGCTCCAGCGATGGGGAGCTCCAGCAATAGTGGAACTTTAGAAGGGACAGGACTGCGTTAACACCACGCCCCCCAGACTGGCTATGAGCAAGAGGTACAGTGCCAGGGCCCTAGCA
Source organism: Chelonoidis abingdonii (assembly GCF_003597395.2). Taxonomy (NCBI): domain Eukaryota; kingdom Metazoa; phylum Chordata; order Testudines; family Testudinidae; genus Chelonoidis; species Chelonoidis abingdonii. Next base: position 778 of record NW_027427211.1, on the reverse strand, counting down.
GCTCCAGTCTGCCCACCCTGGCTCTGCCGGAGAGTCGAGCACAGACAAGACTGGAGCGCCCTGAAGGTTGGAGGCCTGCCCTTGCAGAATCCAGAGACCTGCCCTAAACTGGGTGCTCAAGACAGGCAGGGAAAATGCTGCACAGTCGGCCCTTCCAGAGCAGTACGTGTATCACAAGCACCATCTAGTGCTCGCTTGCCAGTCTCACACCACCACCTTCTCCCTCTCCCAACTGTGCGCTGCGGTGCCCCATCTAAAACACAAAGCCAGCCAACTATGAAACACCCCACGCCCAATTCATCATTTCTACAGTACCCAGAATGTGCCTGGTGACTTTCCAACACAGCTAGGGTTGCCAGGCATCTGGTTTTCAACCAGAACACCCAGGAAAAAAGGGGCCCTGGTGGTTCTGGTCAGCATCACTGACCAGGCCATTAGAAGTCCAGTTAGCAACTCAGTGGGGGCCCAGGGTTAAGGCAGGCTCCCTACTTGCCCTGGCTCCCCTTTGCCCCTGGAACCGACCGCCAGGTCCCTGCAGCCCCAAGGCCTGCCCAGCACCGGTTACACAGCTCCCATTGGCTGGGAGCCGCAACCAATGGGAGCTGCGGGGGGCAGCACCCATGGGCACGATGGCAGCATGTACCATGCAGATCTGCCTGGCTGCCCATGTGCCTAGAGGCTTCAAGGACCTGGCAGCTGCTTCCTCGGAGGGCTCGGCACCCCAGCTCCCTGTCCGGAGTCCCCTCCTGTACCCTAAACCCCTCATCCCCTGCCCCAC
>NW_027427210.1:0-1286 GCF_003597395.2 Chelonoidis abingdonii | reverse complement strand
GAGAGCTCTCTCCCAGCGCTGCCGCTCCAACCACACACACACTTCAAAGCGCTGCTGCGGCAGCGCTTTGAAATTTCAAGTGTAGCCAAGCCCTTACTGTCTTACACTCACATCTGAAATAAGAGGCAATGAGTAAGGATAACAAACAGTGCAAGGGAAGGGGGAGGCAGGCTGAGGTAATGCAGTCATGTGGTTCTAGAGGATAGTTCAGGGCACAACTTGAGGCTTACAAAGAGTATGAAAATATTTTTCCTTTACAAAATCAATAAAACCAGGTCTCTTCAACTGCCATTAAACCGACCAGTCCTATAGATGTCTGAGCAGAAGTGGGTCTTAAGGAGGGATCAGAAGGATGAGAGGGTGATGGACTAGATCAGGGATGATGTCCCAAGAATAAGAGGCAACGTGGAAGAACGAACAGGCACACTGTGGGAGAGGTGGACAAAGCCACCATAATTAGCAAGGGGAGAGGACAACATTATAAGTAAGGCTGCGAGTCTGTCACGGAAGTCATGGATTCCGTGACTTTCTGGGATCTCCATGACTTCTGCAGCAGCCGGAGCGACTGACCCCAGGGCCACCTGAGCAACTCAGGCGGCTCTCAGGCCAGCCGCCCTGGCCACTGCTGGGGCAGTCTTGGCCTCCCTCCTCCCAAGCACCAGCAGAGGTCCCAGGCTGCACACCGCAGCCGCTGCCTTCTCCTCCCCAGCCCCCGAGCACCAGCAGAACTCCCAGGCCACCCTCTGCCCCAGAGCACCAGCAGCGCCCCAGTGCCCCCGCCACCCCGAACACCCAAGATTTAGTCAGGCTTATATAGTATAGGTCATGGGCCCTGAATTTTTGTTTACTGCCTGTGACCTGTCCATGACTTTTACTAAAAATACCCATGACTAAATCTTAGCCTTAATTGTAAGTCATGAAAAGGCAAGTTGTAAAGGGTAGCAAAAGTGAGGACAGGAAGCTTAGATGTGCGATGCTGTGAGAGTTAGCAGAGAGTTGCAAAGTGAGGACTGACAGGGTAAGAGCAATAGGCCAGCAGGGTGACTTTAACAGCTGCATTTTAAAGGGACTGGACAAGGCTGAGCTGGTGCAGAGGGAGTTGCAAGCAGTGCACTCAGGTGATGGGAGAAGGGACGCTTGAATGTTATATGAGGCTACGTATACACTACAGGATAAATTCGAATTAGCTTAAACCGATTTTATAAAACAGATAATATAAAGTTGATTGTGCGCGTCCACACTAGGCACATTAATTCGGTGGTGTGCGTCCATGGTCCGAGGCTAGC
>NW_027427209.1:0-1818 GCF_003597395.2 Chelonoidis abingdonii | reverse complement strand
TTTTGTTTTTTTTAATAGGAGTTCCCCTCTCCTCCCCCGCCAAATAAATCCACTGGCATTTCCTGGCTGATGAACTGCACCATTCTAAGACATAAGAAACTTATCTCCACCATTACAGAATGAAGCACGTGTGTTTGAAGTAATGGTAGATACACGGCAGTTTCCTGTTTCCACAGGAGGTCGGCAAGCTGCATCCTTTCACCATCATTGTATTTGTATTGATTGGTTGATGGATAAGCTTAAAGTTGGTGACACTGAGCCGAATACCATCATACTTTGAGATCTCGAATACACTGATAAAATTGTCTTGTTTGCACAATATAGTGAATCACAGCAGCTGACAGCCAGTCTGGTTGGGCAAGAAGCAACATGCATTGGTTTGGTTAATCCCAAACTAAATCCTTGGCCATTACCATTAAGCAGCCTCCAACTCCAAATTACAACCAATTTAGTGTTAACCTCTTTAGACAGGATATCAAACAGATGGCAACTGTCAAGTATCTGGCTTACACCATAAACAGTGCTGGAGGATGCTCGAAATACATGGAGACTTGTATAACAGCAGTTGCTTCATGTTTCTAGCCATTTAGTGGCCTCAGTGGAGACACTGTGACATCAACCTTGCTACAAACCTGTGAATCTATAGAATCACAATTATACCAACTTTATAGTAGAGCAGTGATATGGGTACTGAAGGCGGCTGAGGAGCAGTAGATTAATGTTTTCATTTCATCAGCTGCTCCACAATAAGTGGCAGGATATCAGCAATGACAATATTTATAGCTGAAACCAGCAACGACCTCTATCAGAATTGGTTTAGTTTCAGCAGCTGTCTTCGTACAGACATATTATTATGATTAAAAGCCAATTGCAGAGCATGTTTACCAAGGAATTCCACTCTATGGCCAAAAAACTCAGTGGCACTATCAGATCACCAGTGACCGACATAGACTGAATGTCCAGCCAGATGTCTCAAGGATTTAGCTAGAGATCAATCTGAGGCTAGGTCTACAGTGGAGGGGAGAGGGAGGTGTCAACTTAAGATACGCAACTTCAGCTATGTGAATAGCGTAGCTAAAGTTGGAATATCTTGGGTCGATTTACCTGGCCGTGAGGACGGCAGCGAGTCAACCACTGCCGCTCCTCTGTCGACTCTGCTTCCGCCTCTCGCCACGGCAGAGAGATCGGGGATCGATTTTATCGTGTCTACACCAGACACGATAAATCAATAGATAGATTACTACCCACCGATCCGCCGGGTAGTGTAGACATGCCCTAAGTGATGCTCAATCTGCAAGGAGGCTATGTTCCGTTGGGATTTCCCTTGATGATGACGACCACTGAATCAAAGAGCCTAACAGGTTGCATAAAAAATTAAGGCCCAGATTTTTAAAGGTATCTAGGAATCAGTGTGGCAATGCCTAACTGATTAGGAGCCAAGTTCTTATTTTCAAAAGGGACTTAGGTACATAGCAGCCTAAATCCCATTGACAGTCAAAGAATTTGGTTTTACTTTTTTTCTTAAAAAAAAAAAAAAACAAAAAAAAAAACCTAAGAAATTACACACAAGCACAAATACCTATCTTACAAGAATGTTGTTTACGGTGCAAAGACAACCACTCAAAATTTAAGAAATACATTATGATACACAATACACAATCCCCACTTCAGCTGATACAGAGCAGACACACACAAGGCATCAGAGTTAAGGCTGGACAGGCAATCGTAAAACTAGCATTTCCTAACTTTCAAATGTTGGACTTTGCAACTTTAACAATGTTCTTTTAATAGAGGGTGTGTGTGTGCGTGCGCGCATGC
>NW_027427208.1:0-4096 GCF_003597395.2 Chelonoidis abingdonii | reverse complement strand
GAGGGGGGCAGGGAGTTGGGTGGCGGTGGCACAGGGGCTTTGGTGGTGTGGCGTTCGGTGGTGGAGGGCGCAGGGGGCTTTTGTGTTGCTGCGCTCGGGGGGGTGGAGGACTTGGGCGGTGCAGTGCTCAGGGGGGTGAGGACTTGGGTGGTGCGGCGCAGTGCTTGGGGGGAGCGGGGAATTGGGCAGCACAGCGTGGTGCTTGGGAGGGGCAGGGGCTTTGGCGGCACGGCGCGGCACTTGGGGGGTGGGGACTTGGGTGGCGTGGTGCTTGGGTGGGAGAGGACTTGAGCAGCGCAGCGCTTGGGGGGGCGGCACTCTTTTTTTTGCTTGGGGAGGCAAAAAAGTTAGAGCCGGCCCTGCAGACAGCCCTTCAGCGCTGAGAAATCCAAATTTTGGGATGCCAGGTTATGGGATTCTGAAAAAAGATGATGTCTTGCTTTTCAGCTGAGCTTTGTGAACCCTCTCAGTCTCCATTCAGTATCGTGTAAACCGCTTTTCTTGTAATTTTTATTGCATTCCTCTTCTCTCAGATAAATCTTGGTAGAATCAGGAGTTTATCCAAGAAAAACACAAATTCAAAAATTCTCATTCAAATGAACAAATGTGTGATTAGACGCTTATGGAAATTCTTATGTAACTTGAATTCTTTTAGTAAAGACAATTCACACGAACAATCTATTTATGCAATCTCTCTCTCTTTTTGTTCTGTGTTCAGTCAGTGTCTCTGAAACTATTGTTGGCCCCAGTCCTGTGCTGAGCATCATGTAAGTGACCTCCTAGTGCAGCGTTCAGTGCAGGATCAGGGCTAGATCTCAAATTTGCTCTCAATGCTAGAAATCTCAGCAGTATCTTTTGAGTTCAAAAAATTACTTTTCTTCCCACATTTCCTTTTGTCAGTATAAGTGCTTATCATCTTCAGATTCCCTGTTGGGACCTGTTCTTAAATTGATTCTATCCTCTGCTAGAAGCATCCTTTAATATAAGAACTAATACATTGTAATAAATCTGTGTGCAATGTCCTAGGGCCTCTGAGATCTTAACCAAATTAACAATGAATCAATCATACAGTCAATGCAAGTTAATACATCTGGGAACCAAGAATGTAAGTTATTCCTTTAGGGCGGGAGACTCTGTGTTGGAGAGAGCAGTGACTCAGAGAATGACTTTGGGGTCATTGCAGAGAATTGCCTCATTGTGAGCTCTCAGTGCAGACATTTTCTTTTGTATGGCATTTTGAAAAACAATAGGCTGGGACTGTGTAATTGATTTTTGAGATTTGAAAGCTGTTCTAATGCTTCTTGGATAGCTAGATGGATTCCCACTTGTGCTATCACTGTAAGAATGAAGGGGGCAGTTGTCCAGGATGTGTCGCATGGCTTGTTCTTCACCAGAATCACAATTTGGTTTATTCCTTGGTTTTCTTTTCCTATTTGTGGTGGTGATATCCACATCTTCCATTAGTTTGTCCGAAAGTGATTAAATGACATTCACCACGTACAGGGAAGGCAGAATCCCGGGAATTCTTTTGTCAGTTCTTCAGGTCTTTGTTTGGGACATCACATTCGAGCCAGCGAGTGCTGGTGTCCTTTCCATTGGCCAATAGCATTGACGCATGTATCTAGAAAGTCTTCCTGGATTTGATTCAGGGGAGTAGCAGTGAATTGAGGTCTTGGTGTATTGGCAGGTCAGGAGTAACCAGGATTTTGTTGTACTCCTGGACCACAGTAGTGTCTCTCCTGATGTTGTCTGGCATGATGCCCACCAAAACTGGAAGTCACAGTATTAGTGTGGATTTGAGAGAGCTGCTAACAATCCTGAGCATGGCATTAATTTGAGTGTCAATGAGATGGTGTGGGAGCTGTTGCACCGAACTGGTGTACAATACTCAGCTGATAGCAGGGCTTGTACTGACATTTGAAGCATGTGTGCATCACATCCCCAGGTGCGCCAGTGTCCTACTGGATGATGTTGGCCCTTGTCCTTATCTGCTTTCTGGTGTTGTCAAAGCATTGGGGATAGCTCAGCATCCAATGGAAGGTAACGCTGGATTGTGGTCATGTGAAAAAGGCAGATCACAAAAGTCCACTTTCAATGGCACTTTGACCTCATGATTTTTCAAGTGAAAGGCAGAGATGAATATTTTTGAAGTGTTGGATTTCAGTCGTCAAGCTTTGAAATACGTGTCAAGTGTCTGGAGGTCACTGTTCATGACATTTTCTGTGGTCTTGAGAGAGGATGCTTGTGCTGCTAGCGATGTGTCATCTACGTAGATGAATTTACAGGATGATGTGACCTGAATGTCACTGGCGCAGAGATGGAACAAAATAGGTGCTAAAATGGATCCCTGTGGGAGGCTGTTGTTCAATCTCTGTGATTTACTGGCAGACTCACCAAGGTGTACAGTTAATTGTCTATTACTTAGCATCTATTTGGTTGGCATGGGAAAACTAATGAAAAGTTTAGCAGGAGACCTTTGCGCCATACAATATGATATGCAGAAGAAAGACCAGTGAATGCTACTGCTGTTTTTAATTTTCTCTGGTAGCCAGATTCTGTGTAGTTGGTTAAGGCAAGCACCTGGTCACAACAATTCTGACCAGTTCTAAATCCAGCCTGCTCACTGGGGACTCATTGCTCAAGTATGGGCTGTGAGCTTTCAAGTAGGTGCCAGGGGCGGCTCTAGGCACCAGCAAAGCAAGCAGGTGCTTGGTGCAGCCCATTTGCAGGGGCGGCAGCCGGCAGGGATCCAGCCTGGGAGCTGAGAACCAACAGGGGGCCCAGGGAGCTGTAGTTCCTTGGTTAGCTTCCAGCCTATACAGCCAACTTTGGAGCAGGGAAAAAACTACATTTCCCAGCAGTCCATTGGCCACTATCAACAGGAAATGGAGGGGGAGGGATTATGGTACCTGAAAGCTGATGCTGCAGCTTGCTGTGAATGGACAGCTCACTGCTTGAGCGGGGTGGCACTGTGAATGGGGAACAAGTGTGCCCAAGGAGTAAAAGGCTTTGGCCCACATACGCCCTTCAGAAGACATCCCCAGACTGGATTAGGGATACTGGTGTGACCTCACCTTGCAGCCCCCAAAGAAGGAATTGGGTGGACTAAATGGACAAGGCACCTCTCTATCTGAAGCCTAGCAAGGGAAGTACGTGGATCCCACTAGAATTTAAAATGAAAAGTAAGGGAGGGGAGGCTGTGCTAGGGGACTTTGGCAGCTTTAGATACAGTAACAGGCACATAGAAGGATTTCCACTTCTGAGCCATGGAAGCAGAAATTGACTTTTCCTTTCCAGATTTAGCTAATGTTCAGAAAGGGAGTCTAGCATCTGCCTTCCAGATTTGAACACCTCAAAATTCAGGAGTGCTCAGGCTCAGTTTGGGAAACTATTACTTCATTTCTCCCAAATCAGATATACTGATCCACTGTAATTTGCTGTAGAAAAAGTAGGATAAAATTGAGCCAGAAATGCTTCCCAGTGGTTTTTAGGACTGGGATTGCTATTTTCAACAGCCATTGCCTTTTTTTTTTTTTAAAGTTTTATTTGTTTAAAAGGAAGACAGCGATATTGCATTAGCAAGTTCCCCATAGAAACAAAGAGTGGAACAAAAGAATAATAAAGGCACCTCAACTTTTCCTTATTTATGGAGGACAGTCTTATAATGCATCCAGATATCCTCCAATCACACAAGCTGAAAATTGTTCCACTTTATGCCAGTTCTGTAACCATATGGGAACCAATCCTGTCTGTATTCTGTGCACATTCAAAATTCCAGCTGAATGACCCACCCTGGGAGCAAGTTACCAGTGACCCAGGGCTGGGGTGGAAAGAGGGTGCAGGTGGGGGAGCGAGAGCCCAGGGCTGGGGAGGTAAGGGGTGCCAGTGGAGAGGGCAGAGCCCAGGGCTGGGGGTGCCGGTGGAGGGGGCAGAGCCTAGGGCTGGGGTTCCAGGGTACGTGTGGGTGGGGGGGCATTGGTGGGGCAGAAGGGGGGAGCCCAGAGCTGGGGCAGCATGGGGTGGAGGAGAGCGCAGGGCTGGAGGGAAGGTGTGTGTAGGGGGGAGAGCCCAGAGCTGGGATGGCAGGGGGGTGTGA
>NW_027427207.1:0-1172 GCF_003597395.2 Chelonoidis abingdonii | reverse complement strand
TAGTGAAGTGTTGACCCAACTAGAGACGCCAGCAGGGAAACCACAATCCTGAGACACTAACAGTCTCTACAGCATACTGTGCTGTGCGTACGCCGTTTCAGACTTAGCAGTGCAATACAGACTTCCTTGCTAAAGAACACCGTTGTTTCAATTTGATTAAAATGTTTATAATACTTAACTTTTCATGGAAGAGCTCCAAAAATGTTGCTGACACAGTTTTTAGAAGAACTAAGTGCACTGAGGCACAGACTTGAATTGCATGTGACTGCTGCAGTAGGAAAAAGCCACCTGGAGACTTTCTTTTTCTAGGCTCAAAGACAACTTTTATGTCCATCTGCACTTCAGTCCTACAAAAGCATAAATATCAAACTGTATTAAGTTGCACCCAGCTGGAAAATATATACTTTACGAGGAGGATGACATTATTTAACAATACTGTATTCACATGGTAATGAATCTCATGTGGATAATGAACTTGAACCCTACACCACATCCAGCATGACATTATTGCAAAACTTGTCTTCTAAAAAAGTTCTGAAACTGTGTCCTTGGTTTATGAAGAACTCAATAAGAGATCACCATTAAAAATCAATTCAGCTCAGAAATTACAGGTTTACAATTACTATTTAAAAATAGCTTGATTATGTAACTAAGAATATCAACAGAGTGTGATTTAACTTCAGAGGAGCAGATCTTCAATTGGTGTAAATTATTCTACCTCCCTTGGAGCCCCTGAAGGAATAAAGGAAAAAGTTTCTTTGTAAAACAGAAATGAGTACTAATGATCTTTATTGTGAACCATCCAGTTTAACAAATGTAATCTTGGCTGGGGCAAAATCAGCCACCAAAGAAAATAGACATTACTTTACTTTAAAAATAAAGTGATGACAATTAATATATCACAGACGTGGGCAAACCATGGCCTGCAGGCCACATCTGGCCCATGGGACCGTCCTCCCCGGCCCTTGAGATCCTGGTTGGGGAGGCTAGCCGTCGGCTCCTCCTCCGCAGCCAAACTGCTGCACAGGCAGAGCTCTGGGCCGCGGGGTTGCGCACTCCTGCTGAGCAGCACGGTGGCGTGGCTGGCTCCAGCCGGGCAGCATGGTAAGGGGGCTGGGCCTGGGGGTTGGGTGAGGGGTCCTGGGGGGTGGTTAGGGGACAGGGAGCAGGAG
>NW_027427206.1:0-2337 GCF_003597395.2 Chelonoidis abingdonii | reverse complement strand
GGGAGCAGGCAAGCCCCAAGTTGGTCTAAGACAGGGATAAGGGCAGATACCTCCCAGCTCCCTAGTCAGGACAACCTGGCGGAGGATGAGCACTGTTCCCTGTGTGTGTTTGCAGTGTGTCTAGCCAGAGTAGCTTGCCATATTGGGAATGCTAGAATAGACCCACTGCAGTTGCCAGCCAGGCCAGGTCTCTACCTGCAGAACTTCTGCCCACCCAGTCCCCTGCCCTCCGAAGATTCTGCTCTGGGGGAAGTGATGGACAGAGAGGGGTTTTTGACCCCTCAGTTCTGGGTGCTGGCTGCTGCTGCCAGTCATCTTCAGCATGTCTTGAACTGCTTAGCAGTGGCATGAGCAACCATGCAGAGGTTCAGGGCAGTAAATGCCAAGTAACCTACTCAGCTATAGCCTCTGGGGCTGTTGAGGCTGGTAGATTGGAGTTGAGATTTCCCCTGGACACCAAGGTTAATGCCCCGGGATCGCTAGCCAGGGCATCCTATGGTTGTCTCCTAAAGCACAGCACTGCCACTGTCTCAGCTCCCTCCAGGACGTGGTTCAGCATTGAATGGGAGGGAAGAGTGGGTCACTAGTACCGTGGGGAGTGTTTTTCCATTGCTGTCCCCACAGGCTAGTTTGAGATCTGGCAGCCAAGCCAGAAGGGCTGGGGTTTGCTCTGGTGGTGGTGGGGAATGTGCCTGCAGAAGCAGGATGGGTTTGGGAGGAAATCTTCATGGATTCTAGGAGCTTTATCCACTTACCTTGACCCCAGCAAAGCACCATGCAGCCAGGCCAGCAGGACTCTCCCCTCTCTGAGATCACCTCTTGTCTTCGGTACCCAGAGACTGTGTGAGCGGTCAGAGCTCTTCCCTCCCGTATGGAGGTGCAGTTGGGCATGTGAGCTGCTCGCAGCTGGGCAGGGAGCCAGCCAGCTTGTGGTGTCCAGCAGAGCTCGGCCAGCGCCATAACAGCGTGCAGGGCAAGTGCCTGAGCCAAGTTTTCATTGATTTTTATAAAGCAGGAGCTGAGCCAGGTAACTAACCCTGCTTCAAACAAAGCGGAGGCCAGCCGGTTGTGTGTCCAAGCCAAGTGCCCTGTGCTGCCTACACAAGAGTCCCCATCCCACATCCTGCTTCTCACTGTCTGGAAGTGGCAAACTTTGCACCTCAAACTACTTAATGGCACTAGCGCATCCCGGTCCCAGGCATGCGGAGGGGTCAGTGGGCCAGGTCATTGAAAACTGGGCTGCATGGAACAGCTTTTTGGGATGAGGAGGACTGGAAAGCAGGCCTTGAGCGGGGACATGGTTGGGGAGCTTCCTCCATAATAAACAGCCCCTGGCCCACCTCTGTTAGGGCTGTCTCACAGCTTGTCCCAGCCAGCGCCCCCAGGCCAGTGGCCATGGTCTTGTGGGAGCCTGAGAAAGGAGAACGGTCTGGAGTGTGCTGGGGCTCTGCCAGGGCCAAGGGTTTTATTACCCGAGGAAGTGCCAACCTGGCTTGCACCAGAGCCATATGGAACGGGTCAGGCACTATCGTCAGTGAGGGGGCTGTGCATGCAGCAGCTGTCTAGCTGCCTGGGACTCCATGGACATAGCCCCAGAGGCCAGCTGGCCTTTTTCTAGCTTGGGGTGACTCTCCTGCTGCTGAGGAGGAATTGCAGTGGGAATGCTGGGGGATTCCATGCAAGCAGCTGGAGGCTGAAGTACTGAACCTTGGGTTACCCCAGGTGAGTTGTTTGAATTGACCCACCCATGTGCAGTGATCTGGTTGGCCTGCCTGGAATTGAGGGGTGAGGTGAGACAAAGGCAGAGGGAGCTGTTCAGAGCTGGAGGAGGCAGCAGCTTGCACTGACATGTCTCTGGCAGCTCATGGCTGGTTGTCTAGAATGCCTGAGTGCCTGAAAGTCCCAGCAGGCCTTGCTGAGCTGAGCAGCAGTCAGAACCTGAGCACCAGCTGAACAGCAGGATCCCAAAATAGCCAGCAAGCAGTTGGCACATCGGTTTTCTTGATCTTCCTCTTTGCTGGCTCCACTGTGTGAAAATAGCCTGTATCTGGGAACTGGCTTCAGGGTGAAATCAACAGAGCTGGGATAACCCAGGAAATCCTGTGCTGGGCTCCCCCAATCTGATCTGTCTGTCCTTACAGCCCCATGCCACGCATGGCCTTGTGGCTGACTTGGGTGATTGGGTTCTAGATCCAGCTCTGCCACTTAACCTTGGGCAGGTCTAGCCCTTGCCTCAGTTTCCCCATCTGCAAAATGAGGCTGCTTCTTGCAGGAGGCTGGTAAGTCCCAGCTCCTGAGATAGAAAGCCATACATAAACACTGATCATTAAATACCAT
>NW_027427205.1:0-1701 GCF_003597395.2 Chelonoidis abingdonii | reverse complement strand
CACTACCTGGGACTGCCTTGCCCACCCCCCACATTCCTGACACATCTCCCTATGCTGGGGCCTGTATCTATTTTGCACAGGGACAAATGAATACACCAGGCGGCGGGGGTGGGGGGAGAGAATAATCAGGCCCATGTGTGTTTACATCAGCGTGCAAAGTCCCTGCTCTGCACACTCTTCCCTGCATGTGCGTGTCTGGGCTGTCGGGGTGTCACACTCTGCTTCAGGGAGAGTCATAGGTGAGCCATGACAAGTTTTAATGCAATGCTGGATTCCCCTTTGACTTTCCCCTTGTGCCCACTGCAGTAACTCCTCAGGATCTGCCCTGAGGGCCTCATGTCCTCCCAGGGAGCCTCCGAAGGAACACTTCACCCAGCAGCGTCTAGTGAAACACAGGCTGCTGGGACCTATTATGCTGCTTTGATGCCACAGCCTTGCTGACGTGACACTGACAACAAGCTGCCGAGCAGAAGGCTCGGGTTTGACAGCAGGGCTGCTCTTCCCAAAGACCATTTGACATCACAGCATCGACCAGGGCAACTGCACTGACCCACCTCAGGGTGCCCTCTGCTGGGCTGAGAGCCCGTTGTGCCACTGGTCAGCAAGGGCCAGATTCGGAGACCCTCACTCAGGTCGAACGGTGCCTGATTTCACCAGGGTCTGGTGGAGCTCACACTCCTTCCTGAGTCCCACAGCACCAGTGCAGCAGCTGCCAGCTGAGCTCTGTGCTGAGAGAGGCCAGGGGTGCCTGGACACGGAGGCTGAAGTAGCCTCGCCACTCCGCTCCGCTCTGGGCTGGGCGTGTGTGGGGACGACTGCCCTGCCGCTGTCCATATTGTATCCCCCACAGGGATAAATGGAGGGCTTCTCTCTCCACAGGCTGGCACCTCCACCAGCACTCAATTCACACACCTGTGTGACTCCATTTCAGAGACACCGACCAGCCTGCTCATGAATAAATATGGGCTCCTCCTGTAATATCTGCTCTGGTGAGATCTGCTCCAGGGCCTCTTCCCTGCTGGGTTCTGTGCCCTGACCGACACCTCCTGCAATCTATCACGTCCCTCGCTGCACCTCATGGGCAGGGGACGGAATGGTGGCTGTGGCATTTCCTCATGTGCTGCACGTGTGCCCTGTCCCCCCCCGAGACTCCTCCGTGACTGATCTCCTCCTCCAGTCTAAAAAGCCTCTGAACACACTAGCTTTGTTTGCAGTTGCATTTTCTGTTGCCCCTGAATAGGATCATTTCCCAAACCCCATTTAAAAAAAAAAAAATGGTCCCATGTCATTTGGCTCCTGACCTGCTGTTTTTAGCTGTGTTGTATTTAGTCATTCAGCAATAAAAGGCTTGAAAGAGAACTAAGACAAAGTAGTCCCCAGGAAATTAATATTGTGTAACGTGGTTATAAAGCGTGTTTCATTTCTCCCTCTAGTGGCTAGACTATATTGTGGGTAACAGCTTACTATTGCTACCAACTATTGAAGCTACTGCGCCTTTAGTTCAAGAGGCAAAACTGCTTTGGTGTCAAAGGTCTCAACTTCAAACCTTACAGGCAATGACAGTGAGGATTATTATAATATTTATTTGAATTACAGTGGTCCCTAGAGGCACAGACTGAGATCACAAACAAACACATAGTGAAAGCCAGGCCACATCCTGCCCAGAAGATCTTACGATCTAAACCAGGGGTAGGCAACCTA
>NW_027427204.1:0-1219 GCF_003597395.2 Chelonoidis abingdonii | reverse complement strand
GAACTTTGCCATTACTGTATGTAGTCGATTCCATTTAACCAATTCTAGCTCTCATCTCTGTTTTCCCCTTTATAAATAAACCTTTAGATTTTAGATTCTAAAGGATTGGCAACAGCGTGATTTGTGAGTAAGATCTGATGTGTATATTGACCTGGGTCTGGGGCTTGGACCTTTGGGATCGAGAGAACCGTTTTCTTTTATTGGGGTGTTGGTTTTCATAGCCATTCATCCCCAGGACGAGAGGGACTGGTGGTGATACTGGGAGACTGGAGTGTCTAAGGAAATTGCTCGTGTGACTTGTGGTTAGCCAGTGGAGTGAAACCGAAGTCCTCTTTGGCTGGCTGGTTTGGTTTGCCTTAGAGGTGGAAAAACCCTGGCCTTGGGCTGTGACTGCCGTTTTAAGCAATTGGTCCTGAATTGGTCTCAGTTGGGTCCCGCCAGAACAGCGTAGTCACACCAGGTCTGCGGCGGCCACTTCATGGAGCCCCTACTACATAATCCCCAATTTTGTGTGCAAGTGGCAGAGTTCCCTTCGGTGTGCCAGAGGTTGGTCCTAGCAGAAGTCACCAGAATTGGAGACCTCCTGGACTGTGACTGTGGAGACTGGGTGGATCTCCTGATGCTTGCTCAGCGCATGGGGATTTCCATCCTTTTGTACTCCCTGGCATGTACTTCAGGAGGTGAGGGCAGCCCACCCTGGACCCTCCAAACATTTTGATCAGGCCTCTTCCCTTGTGAGTCTTCCCAGCTATCCAACCCATACACCATGAACCGGCTGCACAACTTGCAGCCAGTTCACTTCTGGACCGTGCTAAAGAAACATCTGTAATACTCATGCTCCATGCCTTTCATTTCCTCACCCTTGTGTGCCACCCTGATATGAAGTGGCAGGACTTATTACCACCTCTTGAGGGTGAGGAACCCCAGTGGGACCGTCTGCATCCCCTTCCGGGGAATCGATCATCAGCAGTCCCACATTCCAGCTTTTATAAGCAACCACCCGCCCTCCAAGTCTAATCCCTCTTGGCAGGGATCTGGCATGGTCTCTACGGCTTGTGGCTGGATGTACTGCAAGGAGGCGGGGAGCGGGGGGGGACCCAGGCCCACCCTCTACTCTGGGTCCCGACCCAGGGACCCTCTGGTGTTAGCCTCGCTGTCCTCCTCCTTTTCCTCCTCCGTCTGTTTCCCCGGGCCGCTTCCCCTACGGCCCCTTGCACCC
>NW_027427203.1:0-1250 GCF_003597395.2 Chelonoidis abingdonii | reverse complement strand
CATATTATATGGACGTCTCCTCTGGCATTTTATCACCTCACTCATCCCTTGTAAAAATTTCTGAATGCCAGGGGGCACTAGTAAGCTTTACATCACACTTTTTTGCTGTTACATACTGTGGGGGTATCTTAAACAACACCCATGCCATGGGACATTTGAATGCATCCCATTGGCGGTGCCGGAGCCGGGTATTTGGCAACATCTCCAAACACTGAGATGTTAGGGTAGATTGGCGCCACCGAGTAGCAGGAAGCTCCCTCACCCTTTATTTACAGAGCCCTGCTCTGTTTTGTATTTGTGGCCATAATGCTAATAAAGCTCTCCTGCCGGGTTGGCATGGCTGGTGTGATGTGACTAGAGTATTACCAGACATTCAAGTAAACACCACACTGGACTCACGCCAAATCCTCAACCTGGGGACTTATTCTCACAAGCTCTTCACACCCTTGAAAGGGGTTCGGGTTAAATGTGCCAAAAAAACCCTAGTAATCAGGCAAACGGGATTTCATTCCTTTATATATGGACTAATTCCTGGACTGGGGGTGGCGGAGCTGGAAAGGGCAGTGGTAAACATTTCTGCAGAACTTGAAAAAGCAGCTAATACCTCCTTAGATGCTTTCCAAAAGTAACAACAAGAAATTGATGACATAGCAGAAGTAACACTGCAAAATAGGCGTGTGCTAGATGCATGAATGTTGAAGTGGGGGGGGCCTATGCTCGCACTGGAGAAAGATGCTATTTTTATATTAATCGCTCTGGTTTAATTGAGGAGGATTTGCAGGCCATCAAGGATGCAGCTGTTTTTTCCCACACTGTATCTCTTGATCATACCCTTAATTTTGAGGACCTCCTCCCAGACCTTGGGTCATGGTTTATTGGCCTTTTCTGTAAAATTGTCAAATGGATTATTTTCTCTGTTTTCTTTCTATGTATCATTTCGGTAATGTTGCAATGTGCAAAATGTTTGTGTAGTGCTGTTACTAAGGGCTCTATTGTCCATAGGAGAACACAATATCTCTCCCTCCAGCTTGATCGTAAATTGTGTAATGGACCTGATAATTTGGATTATCAGGCCCGAAGGGGGGACTATGAGAGTCAGCAGTGACCCCCTAACAGCTAGTAGTTTTATAATAGCTGGCAACCATTAGGGGAAATTGGACATCTGACGGACACAGTAGCCTGAACTTTTGAACTGTCTTCCCTTATCGGTCTTGAGGCAGTTGAAGCTGGTCCTAAGCCGGTTTTTGCTG
>NW_027427202.1:0-1226 GCF_003597395.2 Chelonoidis abingdonii | reverse complement strand
AGCCCAGAAGCCAGAGGGGCTGCACCAGGGTGGGGAGGCCAAGGAGCTGCCTGGCATGGACGCTTCGCCTGGTGTCAGGGGCGAGGCGCTGGGCAGAGACGTTACAGGGGAGAGGTGCTCGATTATTGCCCCGATGTCCTTGGCAGCCAGTTGTAGCCAGGCAGAGAGCGGCTCTAACCCCACAGACTGCCGGGCAGGAGCCGAGCTGCACTGGACAGAGACTGGTTCTCCCCAGCTTTGCCAGCCTCTCCTTCGTGGGCAGGTCTCCAGAGAGCCAGAGCAGCCTTGCCCGTAGCTCCCACTCTCGCTCCAGCCCCCTGGCTCTGCTGTAGTACTGAGCCCGGGCTCTGGTCTCCATATGCTTAGGATGCCCTGGTTCCCCTGCAGCAGCTGCCATTTCAGTTTGCTCTCTAGAGGCATTTCTGGGCCCTCACCTGCCATTTGCTGGCTCTCTGCAGCCCGCTTTGTCTCGCAGACGCTTTCAGCAGGAAGTTTGAAACCAGCTTCCTGACCACCTGGCTCCTGCTGCCCTCTGGGTGCTGAGCTGCCCTGATCTCACTCGCCACGGTCCTGGCACCGGCACAGCCCCGGCGTTGGGAGTCCAGCCTTTCCGCTCTGCTGGGCATAGGGGGGCTAGCGCTTGCCCAGCTTTCAGGCTGGCTAAATGGTACAAAACCAGCCTGTGGAGGCAAGGCCAGACCAGGCCAGGGCAGGTAGGGCCTAGGCATGGCTGTTGCATTAGGACAGTGGGTTTATTGAGGACACAGGCATGGCTGACGGCACGGTCACTGGAATGGCCTGGCCCAGGGCTCCTGTCTCATGGCCAGGGGGCGTCTCACCAGGGAAGAACTTTCCCTTCACAGCTCACAAAGGCCCTGTTCTCCTTCTTGGAGAGTGTGGGGATCACTCAGACACTCGCATCCACCATCACTGGGGCCTGCAAAGGGCAAAGAAGAGTGAGAGGAAGGAGCCTGGTGGGAGGGGAGAAAAGAGCACCCACAGGGTCAGCTTAGGAGAAAGGAACCTGTCAGAGGGTGACTGGTCCTCTAAGGGGAACTGGGCCTAGTCCCATCTCTGGCTGATCAGCTGCAGCTGTGGGGCAGAGATCAGACAGCTTGGACATCCCCTGCAGGTGTATAATCAGGATGGCCAAAGCACAACTGCAGTTGCAGCTAGCAAGGGATGTGAAAGGTAACAAGAAGGGGTTCTACAGGTATGTTAGCAAC
>NW_027427201.1:0-939 GCF_003597395.2 Chelonoidis abingdonii | reverse complement strand
TATTTATTTTTATTAAAAATATTTGCACTGTAAAAAAAATAGTATATTTCAACTCACCTAATACAAGTATTGTAGTGGAATCTCTTTGAATCTCAATGAAAGTTGGACTTACAAATGTAGAATTATGTACAAAAAATAACTGCATTCAAAATAAAACAAATGTAAAAAACTTTAAAAGCTACAAGTCAACTCAGTCCTACTTCAGTCAATTGCTCAGACAACAAGTCTGGTCACAATTTACAGGAGATAATGTTGCCCACATCTTGTTTACAATGTCACCTGAAAGTGAGAACAGGCTTTCACATGGCACTGTTGTAGTCGGTATCACAAGATATTTATGTTTCAGATGATCTGAAGACAGGGGTGAAAGTAACGTTCCACACTTACTTGTATGGGGACCAGCTCTGGCCCCCGGAAAGGGTAGCGTCTCAGGAGGAAGGGACAGGACTGGGGCTCGGTATCCCCCAGCCAGCCCATCCACACTGCCTGGCCTGTGCCACCCAGGGCTCCAGCAGTGATTTAAAGGGCCCAGGGCTCTGGCCACTGCTGCGGTAGTGTCAGCTAGAGCCCTGGGGCCTTTTAAATCACGGCCCCTGGGCAGCTGCTCCTTTTGTCCCTCCCCATAGAAGCAGCCCAGGCGAGGGGGGAGAAAAGGGGCAATGACATTAAAGCGCTGCCGTGGAAGTGCTTTAAGCAGGCTCCTTTGCCACAGCCGCGCTTTACGTCAGCCGAGTACAGTCCGGTACTGGTGGCCACTTTTTATCAGTACGATGTAACTGCCTATACTGACTTACTTTCACCCCTGGCTAAAGATTCATATGTCCCTTCATGCTTCAACTACCATTCCAGAAGACATGTGTCCATGGTGATGACAAGTTCTGCTTGATAACAATCGAAAGCAGTGCAGATCAATGCATGTTCATTTTCATCATCTGAGTC
>NW_027427200.1:0-1346 GCF_003597395.2 Chelonoidis abingdonii | reverse complement strand
TATGGCCATGGTGATGGTCATGAGAAGAGCATCCTGGATCCAATCCTTAGGACTTCCAAGAGAAGTTCAAAACATGGCAGTAGACCTTCTGTTTGAAGGACCTAAGCTCCTTCCCAAGCATACAGACTCCTTTCTCTACACACTCAAGGACTCCAGGACAGTGGTGCGATCACTGGGGATTTATGTGCCTGCAATGAGAAGACAGTTTAGTTAATCTCAAACTGTCCATAAATTGAGACCTTTCCACTACCATCAGCACACTTTCCCTAAGCCTCAGGATCCGTCAGGAGAAAGGCTAGACCTCAGAAACGAGGGACTCCCACCCCTACTTCTACCCAATCAACCCCTCTCTCTTAAGAGACACTTCTGATACCTTCATTGGTAGCATCAAGTATTCCACTCCACTGGATCGCCAGTTGTGTGACTACCCCTCCTTTGGAGACCCACTCTCTTACTACCTACCTGCCTGGGAGAACCTTATTTCAGACAAGTGGATACTGGAAATCATAAAAGAGGGCCATTCTATCCGCTTCCATTCTATTCCTCCATCTGACCCCTGCTCTCTGTCCCTCTTCTGGGATCCATCTCACAAGAAACACTTAAAACATGAGGTCCACTGTCTCTTTCTGGGAGCTATAGAACCGGTCCCATTTATTGTCACAAAATGGGAGTAGGTGAATTGTGAGTGATGATTTAGTGAGTTCAAAACAAAGAATACAAAGTAGTTGAGGCCTGACATCCACATACAGTATGCTAAAATGCATAATTACAATCAATGCTTAGTTTGTAATGAAAGAGGTGCCAGGGTGAAGCAGTTAGGCTCTGGAGCTCAAGCAATTTTTTTTACTCTCATAATTGACACAGCAAGCCCAGAGGTGCCAGGGCCATGAACTGCCAAGACTAGAGGGGCCTGGGCTCAGCCCTGGCAAGTCCTGGCACAAATTAAGCACTGGTTACAATATGATCAGAGCATAATTAATGCAGACAGAATTTTGGGACCAAACCTAAGTAAAGAACAATACATTAGAGCTAGAATTGCAGAATGCAATCATTTCTCCATCAAAGACTGCATTTATGGATCCCCACTTATTTTGAGCACACATTCCTATGTGCTGCAAATCCTAAAACTACTTAAAGCAGTAAAACATGTTTAGGTTGGACATTAGGAAAAAGTTCCTGTCAGAGTGGTTAAACACTGGAATAAATTGCCTAGGGAGGTTGTGGAATCTCCATCTCTGGAGATATTTGTCATAAACAGATAGCTAAGGGTTAATGTCTCTTTCACCTGGAAAGGGTTAACAAACAACACCTGACCAGAGGACCAATCAGGAAACAAGATACTTTCA
>NW_027427199.1:0-3381 GCF_003597395.2 Chelonoidis abingdonii | reverse complement strand
TTCCTTACTTTAAAATCACAAAATCTATCATTTAATGATCACTTTCACCCAAACTGCCTTCAACCTCCAGATTTACAACCAATTCCTCCCTGTTAGTCAGAATGAAGTCTAAAATGGCATCCCCTGATTACTTCCTCCACCTTCTGAAACTAAAATGTGTCCCCAGAACATTCCAAAAGACTTATTGGAAATTTTCTGTTTTGCAGTATTACTTTTCCAACAGATGTCTGGGTAGTTTTAGCACCCTCCCCCCATTACTACCAAGTATACAGTATTCATAAATTCTTACAGAGCAGCTCCAATTCCATCACACCTGTGTTTGTAATCTCTATGAAACCCATAGCTGTACGTTCCTTAGCTTGTGGTCACATAGCTGAGCAGATCAACCCACCAAATGATGGAGGGCATTTTAGCTGGTAGTTCTCCAGAATAACTTTAAGTACATGATGCTTCTTGTGTCCACTGGGTTTGAGAGAGAGGGAGAGCGATTGATAGTCTTGTTTTTTTCTTTATGTGAATATACAGTGCCTAACAAAATGGGGTCCTGATTTATGCCTGGGATCCTGTGGACTACCACAATACAAGTATATAAAATATGCAAGATAGAATCCATTTCTTTCAAAGTGTCTCATTTCTTTTTCTGATTTTAGTCAATTAATATTAGGAACAACATCAGGTTTCACATTCAACCTATTTACCATTGCTGTGAGTTAGTAGTATTATGCTAGTTCAGTGTTTGTGCCATAGAACCAAACTTTTGTTAACAATATTTGCTGGTATTTTGCCATCATTTATGTGGGATTTGTTTCAAAAATATGCAGTTAATACATCGCAAAATAAAATATTTTTTATCGAAGTGATTGAATGTATTAACCTAATGTGATATATGTATGTATTCTTGTTGTTGCTGCATTTGTTCCAAGATATTAGAGAGAGAGGGAGCTCCGTGTAAGCTCCAAAGCTCATCTCTCTCACCAACAGAAGTTGGTCCAGTGAAAGATGTTAACTCATCTACTTTGTCTTTGTAATATATAATATGACTGATTGGATAACGATGATAGCTTGGGCATCTGTCGAGCAGCTATTCCAAAACTAAATGTGCATAGGAGAGGCTACTTGTAATTTATTAAATTATCCCTTTCTCATTTTCACAGGAAGACATTCCTGTTGCATGCTTTGCCTCCAGTCTTATTGCCTGCCACAGTAAAAAAGTGGAAAAATTTTAATGCAGAAATGTGAGATTATTAATGATGAAATCAAAAAACATAAGAACACAAGAACCACACTATTATAGTTGCATGCTTTCATCAGATTTAACATTTGGGTTAGGGATTTGGGCACGAAGCAGGAGCATTACCTCCACCTTTAAGATCCTAAGTTCAAAATTTAGATCCTTAAAGCCTTTACATGGCTGCTGCCTTATCCTCTGTGTGCCTACGTTTCTTCTGAGAAGCCCGCTTAAGCACCTAAATATATGCAAGAAGGCATGCACCCACTGCCTAAGTCCTGACAGCCAGGGGCCCTAGCTAAGGGCTAGCAGGATCCTCCAATTACACATTTTCTCATGTGTCACAAAATGCAATCAGGAGATTTTTCCCTTATGCTTATGACTTTTAGCCCAATGGATAGATCACTTGCTTATATGTTGGAGACACAGGCTCAGATGCCCCCTCTTCCTGATGTGGAATATAGATTTGGATCTGAGTCTGTTACATGAGGACCCTAACCACTGGGCTATTCAGTCATTCTCACTCTTTCTCTGGCCCACTGACTATTAAGTATTCAGTCATTCTCACTCTTTCTCTGGCCCACTGACTATTAAGTATTTTATACAAAGAAGAACAGCTTCAACAGGGAAGACTGAGAGCATTAATTTGGGCTTGAATAGGGACTGGGAATGGCTGGCTGATTAGAAAAGCAGCTGTGCCTCTCCTGGAATTGACACCTCCTCATCTGTTATTGGGAGTGGACTACATCCACCCTAATTGAACTGGCCCTGTCAACACTGGTTCTCCACTTGTGAAGTACTCCATTCTCTTGTCAGTATATAATGCCTGCATCTGTAACTTTCACTCCATGCATCTGACGAAGTGGATATTCACCCATGAAAGCTTATGCTCCAATACGTCTGTTAGTCTATAAGGTGCCGCAAAAGGTCACTCTTTGTCACTAGAAAAGACATACAGATTCATAAATATATCAGTGCCCATATTCAAAACTTGAAAAGATTTTCAGAGTAGTTTTAAAGGTGGTACTTCTAACATCATTTTCATACTTTCTTCCTCTAAGAGTCTTTACAATCCCTAATCTTACAGATAATGAAGATATATTGAGAGCCATCAGTTCAATATGAGGAATCTACTCTACGGAGTATAGATTACTGCGGGATCCATATGCAAACCCAGCATGATTTAATGTGAAATTTGCAAATGATAACATCTAAGACCAATTTATCAATTATAACCAGAACCAGATCAAGGTGTCCTAGGGAAAATGTACACAGTTAGTAGGTCAACAGCTCAAATATAATACCTACATTGTCTCTTGTTATCCAGAATATAGTAATTGAGACCAAATGAGAATATCTAAGAAACACATACACACACAATCAAAATCCCATTATGGATAAGTAAAGGGAGAGTTAGTTCCTACCTTGGAAAGAGATGGGAAATTCCCATTTCCCTTTTACGTGTAGCAGCTGTCTGAAATATGTTTCACAGCATGAAAGTAAGGGTGCTAAAAGGCCCTCTGAATATACTAGAAAGAAGATCAGGACTGCTGTATTCTTCCCAGAGATACAAAGGACTAGATCCTTAGCTGGTGTAAACCAATATATCTCCACTGACTTCAATGGAGTGATGCCAAATCATTTCAACTGAGGACATGGCTCCACAGAGGAATCACTCCCACACCTCCATCATCAATATTTCCAGAGGGTTGTGTAGGTCTACCAATCATCTCCCTCAGGGGAGAAACCAACCACTACATCCCTTCCAGATGTGAATAGTAGATTGGAAAAAGAAAACAGGGCTGGCTGGGTTTGTAGCAGTGGGTTCCTATGTCATGAGGCCTGCTGGAAAGAAATGTTTTGCTTGAGAAGGGTTGGGACTGGTGGGATCCTCTCTAAATTTGGGCACTTTTGATAAGCATCCACAATTTTCAATCCTCTGAAACTTATATTCTGCCATATAATTCCTGTTATAGCAGTCTCAAATGATGCCCCAGCTCATGTTCATTTTAAGAACACTTTCACTGCAGATTTGACAAAACGCAAAGAAGGTATCAATGTTTAAGAATCTGAAGGTTTAAGAATCTGAAGTACTTCCATAATCTGAGAGTGACAAGATTTATAGATTCATAGATTCTAGGGCTGGAAGGGAC
>NW_027427198.1:0-1887 GCF_003597395.2 Chelonoidis abingdonii | reverse complement strand
GGTTGCGACCCACTCTACAGTCTTGACTCAGTTTGAGAACTGCTGCTCTAGAGAATGAAGAGACTAAGGTTTTATATGATCTGGCAACTGTCACATGCAAAACAGTGCAGGCAAACAGCCTGGCTGTGGTTGTTCTAGAAAACAAGACAAACAAGACCATGTTAATTGATATCATCATGCCAGCAGATGGAAACAGAAAAAAAAAAGCAAGAGGAGAAGACAGTGAAATATGAAGAACTTTGCCACAAAGGGGAAAGATTATGGAAAACTAGAACAAAGACAATCTTAGTGGTTACTAGAGCACTTGGAGTGATCCCTAAGATCATGAATGAACAGCTTAAGAACATGTTAGGCGTGCAAGACATCACAATCAGTGATCTCCAGAAGACAGTGCTTTTAAGCACTGTAAGAAGATTAAGGAAAGTCAAAGGAAAACAAATGCATTTGAGCACCTAAAATGAAGGAATTCTGCAGAAGGCTTAACAAAACTTCTGACTACTCAAACATATAGAATTGGTTTGTGGTCAGCACTTATTGGTCACTTCTAGGGCCTTTAGACAATAGATTCCCCTTTTTATCCTTAAAGATCTTGTATGTCGTGACAGCTGTTTGTAAGTGTTTTCAGGAACAAGGCCTAAGATGACAGACAACTTATAAAGGTGGGAGAGAGGAATACAATCAAAATACGTGTAATATCTAAACATGCTTCAGTTTACTCAACTGTCCATCAGCCTATCCTTAGCTGATTGATTACCTGTAGGCATCTTGTAAAAAGTGGGTCTTGAGGAGGAATTTAAAGGAGAAGAGAATAGTGACCTTATGGACAATTTCAGGGAAGGTGATCAATATTGAGGGGCAGCATAGAAATCAGCTGTTGGAAAAGGAGTGATGGACAAGTAGCAAACAAATGTGAGAGTGATGCCACTAGAGATAAGAGACATTAAGTATGGAGATCTGCAGAAGGACCATGAAGGTGAGAACAAGAAGCTTGAACTTGATACCATGAAGAAGAGGAGGGCAGTGGTGAGATTGAAATTGGAGGAAGGGAGTGATTAGAATAATAGGCAGTAATGATGACCTTTGCAGCAACATTTTGAAGAGATTAGGGTGGAGTTTATGAGGGCATCAGAGGGGAAGAGGTATTGGTAATCAAAATGGGATGATAGAGTCTGCACGAAAGTATTGGCTACATGGATAATAAAGGTTGAATTGTTGATATATTATAAAAGAAGCAATAATATTGAACACAGCCTTGCTGTTCAGGGGAAGGGAGAAGCAGGAGTCAAAGATGAACCCCAGATTATGGACCTGAGTGATAAGGTGGTTGATGCTATTGTCAGTCATAATAAAGAAAGGGGTAGCAGGAAGGGCTTAGAAGGAAAATAAAGAGTTCAAGTCCTGCCACATTAGGTTTAAATTTAGGGCAACAATTCCAAGAGGAGAAGTCAGAAAAATGAGCAGAAATATGGGATTGAGTCAAGGGAGGGATCTATAAGGATGATAGCTGGAGCCATTGATCAGATGAGATCACTCAGAGAGATTTAAAAAAAGATAGAGGACCACAAACAGAGTCCTTTAGGATTTTTTTAAAGAATGGGAGTGAGAAGGAGGAGAATCTACTAAAAAAGTTGTTGCTGAAGTAACCAGAGGGGAAGTAGGAGAATCAGGAGTGAATGACATGGCAAATGTCCAGAGAGATCAAGATGTCAAGAAGGAGGGCATGACTGATAGGATCAAAAGCCTCGGAGAGATCATGGAGAATGAGGATGTGTCATAACTATAAAGAGAGGGGAACAGCCCTCCTGTGTACAATGCTATAAAATCCCCCCTGGCCAGAGACACCAAAATCCTTTTACCTGTAAAGGGTTAAGAAGCTCAGGAAACCTG
>NW_027427197.1:0-1099 GCF_003597395.2 Chelonoidis abingdonii | reverse complement strand
CCGCCCACCAGTGCCCCCCCACCCACATCCCCTGCCGCCCCAGCACTGGGCTCGCCCACAAATGCGGGATCTGCTACCAGCACACGGCAGCCGAGCCCTGGCCCAGCTGCGACTCTGTCCCCATGCGGGTGGAGCTGCTGGGTGGCGCAGAGCAGGAGTACTTCCAGGTGGTGTTGTGGCTGCGGGGCAGCATGGAGAACACGGCCCCTTCCTTGGGCTTCCCGGCGCTGCTGGTGGCCGAGGTGGATCAGTTCATGCTCACCGCCCTCACCCCCGACATGTTGGCGGCCGAGGACCTGTAGAGCCCCCCGGACCTGCTGATCTTCAGCCTCATGGTGCCCTGGCCCAGCCTCAGCGGGTGGGAAGGTGAGGATCTCCGGCTGTGGGGCTACCTGCTCAGCACCGATGAACTCAGCCGGCTGCTCACCTCCTCACGCACTCTGGAAGCCCCTCTCGCCACCGCAGCAGCCTGGGCTCGGCTCCAGGGGACCCCACTTCCCTCCTTCCCCGGCTCCTCACACACTCTGGTCAGGGCTGCCCAGAGGATTAAGGGGGCCTGGGCAAAGCAATTTCAGTCTCCCCTTCCATAAAAAAAAATTGCAATAGTATAGTAACATGTATTAGGAAATGTAAAAAATAACTAGTGAAATACATTCAAAAATTAATTTTCAATAATTTGAAAATACACTAAATACATTATTTAAAAACATTAAGTGCTTTAACAGTATGTATACATTTGCAATTACATAATGGGCTGTTGCTGGGTGATGTGATGGTTGGTGCCAATGGGCTGTCGCTGCCTGGGGGGGGTGCTGCTGTTGCCCAGGGCTGAGTGGGGAGCTGGGTTCTGGGTTAAGGAGTGCCCGGCTCACAGGGGCTGGGCTCAGGGCTTTGGGGAGATGGGGTCAGGGAGGGAGGGAAGCGGAGTCGCTGGAGCCAAGCCTGGGCTGCAACGGTGGCGAGAGGGGCCCGCAGAGTGTGTGAGGAGGTGAGCAGCCAGCTGGGCTCGTCGGTGCTGAGCAGGTAGCCCCGCAGCCGGAGGGCTCAGAGGGGCTGGGCTCAGAGCTGGGGGTCAGGGCTGGGGGGGGTGGGAATGGGG
>NW_027427196.1:0-1541 GCF_003597395.2 Chelonoidis abingdonii | reverse complement strand
TCCCTGCTAACACTCTCCTGCTGCCCTCTGGCCATGCTGTATCACAAATGGTACATTATATTTTAAATAATTCCTTCCATTGCACAGTTCTCAACTTGTGACTTTTGCAGCAAGTGTTCTCAGTTTAGAATCAACAATCTTGGATGGATTTTGGAGTTAGTGTCTACACATCAATACTTATACTAGTTTAAGTCTGCAGCAGTTTCATGGATAAAGAGTTTTCTCACATCCTCCATTGTGTTGCATATGGAACCTGCATGTCGAGTGTAAATTCTTTGGGACTACATTTTCTTGTTTTATCTTTTAAAGTCGTTTTGAACTTTCTTTGCAATGTTAAGGCTAGTTTCATAAGTTGAAACTCCTACCTGCAATTGCCTTTTAAAAAATTGTTCTACTAGATGATTCATTATAGTTTCTTGGTAAGTAACTGCAAATATTTACTTTCTGTTAAGAAACTGAATCTGAAGTTTTTTGAGCAGCGTGCTGTATTTTTGGTTATTTATGCTGCTTTGTTCTTATCTAGTCAGGACATTATTATTCTATTTATTTACTTTGCAAAAAAAATTGAGTTATCACAAAGTTGAAAACCTCATCTCTCCAATTTTTTTTTTTCAGTTTTTTGGTTGCTGATTATCAGAAGTTCCAGTTTTAAAACAAAGTTTTAAAAGTTTCTGATGTAGCCCTATTTTTCTATGAAAAAGTGTTTTCAATAAAAACAATTTCAGCTGGCTTCACTTGTAGCATCAATTGTCCCTATTCCACCTCCTAGGCAATATTTTCAGGAGAAAAGGAGTGCTAAGGCCTTCTGACTCACTAAGCTCCCTGTGTCATTCTGGTTGTCTTCTCCATCTCTAATTTTCTTTTAATAAGATCTCAAAGCCATACAGTTGGGATAATAACCACTACAGGAAAATCCTCCCCATGATGAAGAATTAGTTGCAGCTATTAAGAAATTATGGCAAGAACACCTGCTGGTAGATTGATCCACATCCAGAAAATGCTCTTCAATACACACACTCATAGTGATGGTTTTTCTGTAGTGTGACTGAGGACTGCAATGAGCTGTAATAAACTTTAAGAATGCATCCATTACCCAACTGTTTTCATACTTGCCAATTAATCCTTGTCACCATTAATCTGCTTTATTTTATTAAGTGACAGATACATTATAAATTCATTAAATTATACAAACCAGCACAATAGGTATCTTACCAGCCCTGCGAGGACAACAAACATATCACCACCTACAGAAATACATGCTGTTAGAGCTACTATATAAAAGCTTTTAAATCGTCTCTGGTGCAGTCTAAAGTGAGATGTGGATTGGAATTTCAGGATAATTCTGATCTCAGCCTCGTTGCTGATTTTTTATACCTAGGTATTAATATTGAGTCCATCATTCTGATTCTTAGGTGCTAAATGTAGGGGTAAATCATCTGACTTCTATATTTCACTTTCTGGAACCGTAAAAATGTGGGTAATAACCAAATAAACCATCTAACCCAGTATCCTGTCTTCTGACAGCGGCCAATGCCAAGTGC
>NW_027427195.1:0-1306 GCF_003597395.2 Chelonoidis abingdonii | reverse complement strand
CCACTTACTGTTCCATTTCAGAACACTTTCACTTGTTTCTGATTCACCTCTTCTTATATTTAAAATATTTTATTTTGAATGTGAGTGACTAAACATACATCAAATAAGCTTTTTCACTCCTCAGATAGAAACTGAGTGTTTTCACTTTGGATAAACTTATCCATTGCCACCTTTGTCTTGTTTTGCTTGTTTATTTCCTTTATGCCTATTTCCCTATCATACTTAGACCAAAGAAAGTGTGTC
The DNA here is from genome assembly GCF_003597395.2 of Chelonoidis abingdonii. NCBI lineage: Eukaryota > Metazoa > Chordata > Testudines > Testudinidae > Chelonoidis > Chelonoidis abingdonii. The sequence goes on along the minus strand of NW_027427195.1, from coordinate 1,063 downwards.
AGACCTGTGATTATTTGACACTAAATAATCCTTTCATGTCTCTTTAGTAACCACTGTAGTATTTCCATTGTGTTTTTACATTTTAGTTTTTGTACACTAACAGCTGCCTTATAGGTTGGCTCAAAGCATCAGTGAGGTCTCTTTCTTTTCCTTGTCCTTGAAAAATATATTTAAAAAAACAACAAAATGGCTGGTATAAGAACCATAAAAAAGAACAAAACAAATTATATTATATTGTGGTATAAAATTTATTTGGAATGTGCAAAAACTCTTCAATGGAAATTTGTTAAAGAACAACAATCTTCTACAGGTACAGGCCCCAGAATGACAGCTGCCTACATCTGAAGCATGGTAAGAACATCTCTAAAGCTTTGCTGCTAAAATTCAGTTGTGAAAGACACTCTTTTAAAACTACTTAGATTTAATTCTACAATTAAATCTAAATTTAGCACAAATTATAGAAATACCATATCCCAAAAAAACCTTGTTTTGATTATTGATGGTTTTTATACCGGCTATATTAGAGATGTACCACTTCCCTGTTCTTATTTACATTTTTCAAACAGACCATACCTCACTGACTAGCTGCAAGTCTGCCTGTGAAGCACAAGGATGGCTTTAGTAAGCAATATAAACCCTTCCAGCCAGCACACCACACAATTCATAAAGGGCAGGTTAGAACTGTGCTTTGTAGCACTGCAATTAACTTGTTGCTGACTTCAACATGCTGGTTGGCTGGGTGCACTGGTTTGCTTTTTCTCATAGTCTTATACTTTTAATTGAAAATGATTCATAAACACTAACAAAAAGCGAGGTATAAGAAAATAGACTATTTCAGCTATTAAGAATTTTTCTCCTGTGATGATTGGGCTAAGTCCCTGTTTGTTTTTAAATTTCAGTGTCTACTCTCCAGTTTAGAGATTAGAGATTCTTCTCTCCATCTCTGGCAGGTCACTTAGTCCTGGTCTACACTACGAGTTTAGGTTAAATTTAGCAGCATTACATCGATTTAACCCTGCCCCCGTACACACGACAAAGGTGTGTGGTGGTGTTTTTTTTTTTT
>NW_027427194.1:0-2082 GCF_003597395.2 Chelonoidis abingdonii | reverse complement strand
ACCACCCCCTCCAGAGACCCCCCCACCCTAACTGCCCCCCTCCGAACCCTCCTTGCTCCCTGTCCCCTGACTGCTCTGACCCGTATCCACCCCCCTCCTCCGACAGATCCCGGGACTCCCAGGATCCCACCCCCTATCCAACCCACCCTGCTCCCTATCCCCTGACTGCCCCCACCCCTTATTCAACCTCCCTGGCCATGGACCCCGCCCCTCAGAGAGCTGCACACGCAGCAGCAGGGCTCCGGTTGAGCAGGGAGTGTGTCTGCCTCCCCGTGGAGCCAAACGCTGCCCCGCGGGAGCGCGCAGTCCTGGCCCCCAGAGCGCTGTGCGCACGGTGGCATGGCTCCAGGGGGGGGAAGGTAAGGGAGGGACTGTCAGCTTGCTGCGCTCGGCCCAGTGCTCCGGCCCTGGAGCACGGACCCTGCGGCTTGCCTCTCCGGGAGAGTGGGGCCATTTGCCCACCCTGTGTGCATGCCTATGCTTCTGCTACCTGCACCCGCGGGGGGAGTGGAGCGTGGAGGAGAGTAGGTCGGGCAGGGCAGGATTTTTAATGGCACCCTTCTGCCTGCTGGGGTCCTGGCAGACAGCAGCATGCCATTAAAAATCGGCTCACGTGCCGTCTTTGGCACGCGTGCCATAGGTTGCCGACCCCTGCTCTAACCTTCCCAACAGGTTTCTGTATGTACCTAGATAGAAATATCACCAAACTTCTCCATTTTTTTCCCCAAGAAGCCTCATGATTCTCCCTCCACCCCACCCATTGTCTTTTTTACTTTGCTTTCGATTCTGTTTTTGCCATGGTGCTTGTCCCTGCCAATGCAGTGATAGTTACGCTGTTAATATTGATGTTGCCACAGGATTCTTTGCTGCTGTTGATATTGATGTTGTTGTCATTGGCAATAATGAAATGTTAACACTCATGAAATGTTCCATTAGTACCTTTTAGGGTATGTGATAATAGAACGTCCAGGGTTTGAAAAACTGGTCAGATGCTAGCCTGAGGACTAAACCTCAGGCTAGCATCAAAAAGAGTAGGGGTGGGGCAGGTGTACAGCACCCCTAAAGAGGTGTGGAGCAGTGCTCTGGTGAGAAGCTTGTCCATCCATTCACAGCTGATTGGTATAAGACGGTGCAGGAGTTCTTACTGGGGTGTTCAGGGACTCCATTTTTGTACTTGCCTGTTACTATGAGGTGTCTGAAATTCTCCCAACTTCCACCTTCTTCTATATTTTCTTCTCAACTCTCATGGCTACTGTGTGTGTCTGTGTCTATACATGTATGCACCTCTCCTTTCTATTGTGAAGGAGGGTGGGACAGTGCTGTCCTTCCAGAGGACTCCCTCCATTTTTGGGTCCTTTTTGGCAAGTGTATTGTTTATAATGTATTTTATAGCAGCAGCAAGAGCGTAAGGCTCTTCACTGAGCACATATAGAAGACTTGGAGATTACAATCTAAATGATATACTTGACAGACAAGTGTGAATGTCACATACAAGGGGTGGGATGAAGGATGCAGGTTATGGAAAAAAGATTACTTGGTTACTGCCGGTCCCTGATCTGCAACCACTAAGCTGTGGTAGAGGCACTGAAGCTGCCTTCAGCAGACTCAGGAAAACAATTCTGTATCAGTTGACTTTCTTGAAGATAATCTTTGCTACATCATATAAGGAAAAAATAAAACAGAAATAAAGCTTAACGTCTATATCAATGGATAGTTGGGTTCTCCTCCCCTCAAAACTCACATCTCATGCCATTAGCTGTGAAACCTGTTGTTATTAATTCTTTTGCACAGCAGCAACACCATATAAAACTGTCTGATTACATACGCTATAAACGTATGCTATATATATTCATACACAGTAACAAATTGAAGCTCTGAGTTTGTATTCTAGGTTTCTGTGCACGGGTTTTTCTGAATCTGTTAGGTGTGTGTGTGTGTGTGTGTGTGTGTGTGTGTGTGTGTGTATATATAAAACATAACTTTTTATAATCACCTTTTCTCTCTCTCCTTCCAGTAAAAAAAAAAAAATCCAAAAAGAAAAACACAAAACATAAACAACAAAACCCAATAATTTACCAGTCT
>NW_027427193.1:0-1995 GCF_003597395.2 Chelonoidis abingdonii | reverse complement strand
TGCCTAGGGAGGTTGTGGAATCTCCATCTCTGGAGATATTTAAGAGTAGGTTAGATAAATGTCTATCCGGGATGATCTAGACAGTATCTGGTCCTGCCATGAGGGCAGGGGACTGGACTTGATGACCTCTCGAGGTACCTTCCAGTCCTAGAATCTATGAATCTATGTTGTATGTGGTCATACAAATGAAAATAAATGGATGTTAGCTCTAGAACATCACTGTTTTCTCATTAAATAAAGTAAAAATAAAGTAAATAAAAATAAAGTAAAAAAAGAGTTATTTTTCAAAGTGCCCTTACAGAGGAAACATTTTAGTCCAGTCCTGCATGCCTTTCTTCTGCCTACAGAATTGTACACTTGAATTGCGCCTAACTTTAGGTACCCAAGCTTAAAAATTTTGACCAGAGGGGGGCTTCAGACGCACCCCTTTCCTTAGCATTTTATATTGCCAGGCTTTGGCAGCTTCCCACTCAGTGTGCTAGCCTCTGTGAATTGCCCTTTTAGATACCTAACTCCTCCCAGGCATTGTATGGGGAACCCTTGCACTTAAGCTGGGGCTATGAATTCCACTACGCAGCAGCTGCCTCAAAGTCCCCTTCTAAATCTATCATTAAATGACCAAGAACAAAGGGGTTAGGGAACTGTGACATGAGAGCAGCAGATCTGTCTGGGGATTGGTCCTGCTTTGAGCAGGGGGTTGGACTAGATGACCTCCTGAAGTCCCTTCCAACCCTGATAGTCTATGATTCTAAGAGATAGAATCACAACAACAAAATGAGGTGGTATCTCAGCAAATGTATGCAAAATGGGTGGTTTTTTCTTTTGAATAAAAAAACATTAGTTTGGATGTCTCCATTGTGGATATTATGACAGAAGTGGATTTTAAGGAGGGATTTGTACAAAAGGAGGGAAGAGTCTGAGCAGGGAGGGAGGGAAGTCCATGGGTAGGAAGCAAGATGAAGAAAGTACATAGACAATTGTGAAAGAATCGCATCTCCAGCCCTGCCTCATTAGCAGAGCAGCTCGGGAGCAACATGATAAAAGACTGTGTCAGATAAATACGTGGAGATGTCATGATGCACAGACTTAAATGCAAAGGCAGAGAGTTTGAATTTTGGTTTGATGGGTGAGGGATAAGCAGTGGAAAGGTTCAAAGAGGGACTGATGTAATCAGATTAACAGGCAAAGATGGCTTTTTATGGCAGGTGCCACTTCAGTCTTTCTTAGTGTGAGAGCAAATGGTCAGACTTGTGAAGATATGCTCTTGTGGTGTTCGTTTTTGTTATGAAAAGGTTTGGTGTAAAGGCTATGTCCTTGCAGACGGACATGTGCTAGCAGTCAGAGAGTTTGCGGTCTGCCTTGGGCTCTCACTAGAATCAATTCTTGAAGCAGAGATGTTTTCTGTAAACTGTGCACTGGTGTTGGAATAAGATTCCTGAAAGAAAGGATGGCTGTGCATGATGTTTGTGATCAGCTCTGTTCCAAAATCGATATAGATGGGTAAATAAAACAAGTTACACTTAGTATATTCCACATCACTGTTTTCTCTTAACCAGACATTTGTTACAGCTTGGCAGAGGGGCAACTCTTGTGAGAGAAATGGGACTCTGGTGATCAGAGAGATACAATGCTGGTATCATAAAGGCCCATAGAGAAGCATTTTGCAGCTGTCAAAATATGGGAGAAAAGGGCCGCGATGAGAGTTTTGCAGAAAATAGAGACAGATTTTAGAAGTGTTGTGGTGGGAGAACTACAGAATTAGGGCACAACCTGAAGATGAAAGCAAAGGAAAGAGACTCACAGATGAGCCCCATCTATCCAGCCTGTGTGAGTGGAGAATGGATGAACATTCAATACAATGGGTCTGATTCTCTTGAAGTGTAAAGAGACAACAGTGAGAATTTAAAAAAAAAAGTTTCAAGCTTCTAAGTACATGTTAGAGCTGGGTATGGGTATGTCATGGTACAATTCCCCACTCTGAACCTTAGCGTCCAA
>NW_027427192.1:0-1226 GCF_003597395.2 Chelonoidis abingdonii | reverse complement strand
CCCCTACCTCTTCTTGCCCCTGCTCCACCCCATTTCTTCCTGCCCCATTCCACCCCCTCCTCTTCTCTTCCTGGCCATGCTGGCCCACTCCTCCCTCTCCCCACCAGTGCCTCCTGCTCAACAGCTGATCACTGGCAGGTGGGAGGCTTTGCAGGAGAGGAGGGCTGATAGATGGGGCTGCTGGTGGGTGCTGAGAACCCACTAATTTTTTTTCATCCCATGGAGTCGATGCCTATGCTCAGTATAGTTGTTTTCTTAATGTTGTGTGAGTCTATGTTAATTTGCTGGTTTTCAGAATGTTTAAAAAGTTTCTTGTGGTTTCCTTTGTTGTTATTTGTGGTAAAACAGCTCTAATGTTAAAGTCAACAGACACTTTTTATTTTGTTTTTTATTTTTTTACTGTTGAGCATTGCCTGGTTTTCCTTAATAAACTTTCCAATTAATCCAGTTTAAAACAGGGAGAATGGTTATTAGAGTTTCATGTAATACTGAGAGAAAAAGATGTAGTAACTAATTTATTCTATTGATTCTAGTTTGCAAATTATCCATTATCAGATCATGATTTTTTAAAAATTATTATGCCAAATTACTGCAAATAATTCTTAGTCTCATCAACCCGAAGCACTCTGCAAGTATTTGAAATTCATAATCTGTGCTACTTTAATTGGACATGTGGATCACATGTCTCACATAGGATGATTCGCTTATCTGACTGAATGAGCATAACTCTTTGGTTTCTCACGCGATCAACTTATGATTTGCATGAAAGTGGTGCGAATACAGTAAAAGAGGATTTGTTTTAAAGTTCAAACAAGCACTGACATGTTTTGTGCCCGCCTTCCTTCTCCCCCATTCCTTCCCAGTTATTCATCCCACTCTAGTTTCATGTAAATGTCTTCACCGGGACTGCATGTAAGTAACACCAACAAATGTGACCTCCCTTATTCTACCTTTGGGATTACAATGATATTTCTTTCCTCACGCCTTTGAGTTTTTCTAGTGCAGGGGTCAGCAACATTTCAGCAGTGCTGTGCTGAGTCTTCATGTATACATTCTAATTTAACGCTTTGCATGCCGGTAATACATTTTAACGTTTTTTAGAAAGTCTCTCTGTAAGTCTATAATATATAACCAAACTACTGTTATATGTAAAGTAAACAAGGTTTTCAAAATGTTTCAGAAGCTTTATTTAAAATTAAATTAAAATGCAGATCTTATTAGTTTAG
>NW_027427191.1:0-1054 GCF_003597395.2 Chelonoidis abingdonii | reverse complement strand
CTTCAGATCAGAGATTTCTTGGCATGCACAGGAGCAGCCTCTGCTGCCAGTCTCGGATATATAAATAACTGACTCCTTCCAACTGTACGCTTTGCAGTGCAATGTATGGATTGCAGTTCTGGCAAGGCACGTAGGACACTGTGGTATTTACTAAGAGCATGGGCATTGTTTTCTTTCTTTGGAGTCAATCAGCATCTTTTTCTCACTAAAAGTCAGCGACCTTTGATTTTTATTGAAATTCCTTTCTAGTATTGCAGGGAAATTGATCGTGCCGGTGAAAAATGTTATGAGGAAATGCAGGAAAATCTTTCTACTTCTCAAAACACTCCTACTGTTTTCTGCACCCTAAATGTTGATCTATGCTAAGTATAACATACAGTCTTTTATCCTTATGAAAACAAAGATATAATTCGGTGCAGTTGTTTACACAGCTAAAAGCTATACGGTAACCTACAAGCAACAGAAACACCAACTTTGTAGCAGAGGCTCAGTAGGGTGCAATCAACTTTTTTGTCCAAATTCACAAGCCAGGTGTTGGTAAAAACCATCCTTCTAGAACAGATACAATTACAAGAGATTTTGCTGCTTTCCTCTGTCTCAGCCCAGTTCTGTCTAGCTGACTGATCTGTAGTGCCTGACTTCTTGTATTGCATGTACCATGTATGTGTTGCTTGTGGGTGGGTGGCACAGAAGCCATGATATCTTCTTTCACTTGGCTCTGCACCAAGATAAATGGTCTAGTTTCTAGGACTGTTTGAAAGTGCAGTGCATTGGACTAGTGTGAACTTGTCACATTGTTTAAGGGTGTTATCCAGTTGTCACTGGAGCTTGTCTACATTATCCAGTTTGCTGAGTACATGAGACAGAAGGTCCTGAGTACTGCATACTGTAGTCTTTCCTATTTTTTTTAATAGGACATGGTACTATTTCAGTTTCCAATTATGAAATTGAAGCATGGTCCCCCAGCGAAAAGGGGGACTAAGTAAGAATGTAACTGCTTTCAGTGCTAAGCTGTAGCCTTTTGACTAAAGCCTGAGGCTGGATTAAACTCAGA
>NW_027427190.1:0-1535 GCF_003597395.2 Chelonoidis abingdonii | reverse complement strand
TCCGGCTGAAACTGAAAACTAACAAAGGAAAAAACCCTCCTTCCTTTTGAAACATCTTGTTCCCCCATTGGTTCCTCTGGTCAGGTGTCAGCTAGGCTAGGTGAACTTCTTAACCCTTTACAGTTAAAAGAGGCATTAACCCTGTTTATGACAGACACCCTGTTAGCATGTTTTTTACTTCTGGAGGTCCCTGATTCAATCCCCAGTGTGTCAACCAAGATGACAATAATCTCAAAAGGATAAGCTGTTATAGTAAATTGGGACATTGCAGTCTTAAGTATTATGTAGTTTTGGGGGGAAACGTCTAGAAACTTTTTTTCCTGTGAACGACAAATATCAATTTGAGAACTTGAATTTTATTTACATGATTATGTAATACAATATGTAATAACTGTGTGTTGCTTGTTATGTAATTCACTGAGGTTGTAAAACCATGCCAAGAATTACATCTGCAGATACTAGTTTGACCACAAGTTTGACAAATCATAGTAAGCTGCCTGGTTACAAATTTTTCATCGTTTTTACATCTAAAATAGAAATTATATGCCCAAAGCTTTCATCAATCTGATGTGGATGTATTGACGATCCTGCATTTTTTATTAAGTAATTTCTATTTATTAATGAAGATTTGCCTTTCTGTGTTAATAGTTATGATTTTATGCAAACCTCAAAATGCTTCTTGGTTGGCAGTGGGAGAACCCATTTTAAAAACCAGGTTGACTTTTAATTACATATGAAAGTACTATATGGCAGCTAAAGATGAGAAGGATGATCTTATGTTTAAGATATTGAACCGGGAGATATGGCAGAGTTCAGACTCAATCCTGTAGATTTCCTACATGATGATGGGCAAATGACTTAGGTAAAATTTCAAAAGTGCCTAAGTAACTTAAAGTCTGAGGCTCAGACTTTTAAAGGTATTTAGGTGCCTGACAATAGAAACCTTGTTGGATTTTCAAAAGTGCCTAAATCCCATATTCAAAAATAAACTAGGTATTTAGTCTCCTGAGTTTCATTGAAAGCCAATGAGAGTTTGATGTCTAAATGCTTCAGCCACTCTTTAAATTGAGACTTTGACCCATAAGTCACTTAGGCACTTTCAAAAGTTTCCCTCTTACTCTCTTTGTGCATCAGTTCACCATGTGCAAATAGGAATAATACTTGCTACCTCACAAGGCGTTATGAGGATAAATCAACTGGCTTGGGTTGCCCCTTCCCACAGAAAACACACTGTGGGAAATCTCGTGGACAATCAGCTCAGCAATTCCCAGGTCCTCCTCATTCTGTCATAAAAGTTGTCTCCTGGGGATAGGAGAGAGGTCTATAAAGTCATGACTGGTGTGGAGAAAGGCTATATTCCTAAACCCCATGAATCTATATGATATCAGGGTCATCTACATCAAGGTTTGTACCTCTTCTCTTCCTACCTTTGCGGCAGTAATGGCTTAGGCTGAATTATGTATTTGTCAAAGTTAGACTCAGGACTCACAGTTTGTCAGACCACTCTGTTTTATTAGCACAGTGCTCTGCTAATA
>NW_027427189.1:0-1146 GCF_003597395.2 Chelonoidis abingdonii | reverse complement strand
TGAGCTTGTAGTTGCCAAAAGTCCTTTTAGAAATAGTCCATAGGTTATAGTCCAATTTCCAGATTCAGGGTGACTCCAGTTAATGACTGAGGATGTCAATCCTTGTGGCTTAAGGTTTCCCCCTCTTGAACCCAAAGCAGATCTGAGATGAAGAAGGGTCATGTCCGAGGCTTCTTATACATTTCCAGCAGCCTTTTGGCCTGAGAAAATAATAGGCTTACCTCCTTCTCCCAAACATCCTGGCAATTAGCACAGAGTAATTTATCCATTAAACAGTTCAGATACAGGTTACCACAACCTTCAAAGACTTGCTCTTGAAAGTCCCCCAGGAAAAAGACCAAAACACCAACCACCTGTCTGGCATGTGGCTTTTCCCCAAGCAGAACAGGTATTGACCACATCTTTCCAAGAAGGGGTTACAGCCAATAGAGGACAAGCGAATTTTGGACCACTTTAGAGTCTGCCATGTTGTGGCAGTTGGCATGATGCGCCTTGCCCCCTGTACATTGCCAGATAGTTTTGGTTTGTTTGTTTGTTTTGAAAGTGTCCAATTCAAGGAAGAGGAGAAGATGAAGTTCTTTGCACATTTTTGTGAACAAGCAGTTCTGAAGCTCTCAAGAGAGTAGCAGGTTAGACACAGTCCAGGTTCTGTTTCACTTCCACAGACAGTAAAAGAGAAGAATGACCACTCTGCCCTTTATGCCCTCGCATGGGAGCACAAGGAGGCACAGGGCGTGTCCATGCCCTGACAGACACAGCTATTTAAAAGACTCCTATCTGGTGCACATAGGCACATGGGCACTTTCAGGGGCTGTACTCTGACATGTATTTGAAGAAGAACCAAAATTAGATCTAACTGTAGAAACTGCTGCAGCAGGCTGGTCACCCACTCCTGCCTGGAAGGGCTTAAGACAGCCCTGGAGAGGGCTGGGGTAGGGGTGAAAGCTGAGCTGATTGGAGTCCTCAGAATAAGAGCAGCTTCTTGTTAGAACAGATCCAGACGGCCCTTATAAGAGGACAGTGGACCAGGATCACACACTGTCTCTATAGCCCAGGGGTAGGCAACCTATGACACATGTGCTGAAGGCGGCACGCAAGCTGATTTTCAGTGGCTCTCACACTGCCTGGGTCCTGGCCACCAGTCCG
>NW_027427188.1:0-2000 GCF_003597395.2 Chelonoidis abingdonii | reverse complement strand
TTAGCCTTCTTGGCAACAAGGGCACACTGTTGACTCATATCCAGTTTCTCATCCACTGTAACCCCTAGTCCTTTTCTGCAGAACTGCTTCCTTGCCATTCGATCCCTAGTCTGCAACAGTGAATGGGATTCTTCCGTCCTAAGTGCAGGACTCTGCACTTGTCCTTGTTGAACCTCATCAGGTTTTTTTTGGCCTAGTCCTCTTATTTATCTAGGTCCCTACCCTCCAGTGTATCTACCACTCCTCCAAGGTTAGTGTCATCTGCAAACTTGCTGAGAGTGCAGTCGACGTCATCCTCCAGATCATTAATGAGGATAGATCCTCCAGATCATTAATGAAGAGTCATTGTTGTAGTACTTGACCCGTCCCAGAGAAATTCAGTAAAAATCAGTTTACATACTGGCAGTACTGAATTAAAAGAATTTGGGTCCCTGTGCACTATGGAAATCGGGGGCCTCTTCCCCATCCTCCTTTTCATGACAGAGGGGCAGGCAAGCCAAACCTGAGCAGCACTGCAACTCCACACACCAGGTCGCAACACCAGTCACTCAAATGTGGGCCAGCCACCCTTCCATCATGAAAGACGGGTGTCAGGGCCAAACCTGAGTGGTGCTATGACCCCATGTGCCAGGTAGCAATGCCACCAACCCAAATCAATGGCTTAGGAGGCCCCCTTAAAATACAAGTGCACCAAGTACACATTGGTTAATCTGGATCTGCATACTAGGACTTTCTGCGTAATAAAAAATAGTCAAAGTACTAGAATCCCAGTTAAATTAAACTGATTTTTTTTAAAGAAAAGTTCCCAAAATCTAGGTGCTATCCAGACGTATGGTGAGATGCAAGCCTTGCTCCAAAGAGTTTAGTGCTTTAAAATCTGTATATTTTTCAGATTCCAGACAAATCTTCTCTTTCTGTTAGTAAGAATACTGGGCAATGGCTTTAAAACTGCAAACCCAGCTGCCACATACAGAGCAGAGATTCTTCCTTACTTCACCCTTCAATCACAGACTGGATGCCACCATTATGTAGGTAACCTCTACAGTCAAGGGAGATGCACTGTGGTGCTACCATCCGTTATCCAAATATCTATGATGGAAACCTCCCTGTAACCTGTTCACCATTCTAATATGGGTCATATTTCCTCCCTCCAATTATAGATCAAATTTGTGTTAATCTACAGTGTACATTGTGGCTCCATCCCTTCACAGTATGCTTCATACACCTTCCTAATACAGCCCCAGTATAGGCGTCCAGGGTAGGTAGTGTTTGCTATACAACAACCCCCATTTTTCTCATTTATTTATATATGTGCAACAGGGCAGATGTAAGTCTCTTTTATGAGGCAGCTGGTGGGAGGGAAGGTTTCTCCCCAGTTGGTCAGGAAAGGATGGGCAGATATAAGGTTAGTCATGAAAAGTTAATTGAGAATTTCTTGTGTGTTTTTTTTTAACTTATTAAGTCTGGGTGTATTTTAATTAGGTTGAGCCTGAGATTTTTTTTTGTAATTGATACTGAATCACTAAGATGCTAATGTAGCTTCTGTTTTTAAACAGGTTTCAGAGTAGCAGCCGTGTTAGTCTGTATCCGCAAAAAGAACAAGAGTACTTGTGGCACCTTAGAGACTAACAAATTTATTTCAGCATGAGCTTTTGTGAGCTACAGCTCACTTCTTCGGATGCATAGAATGGAACACACAGACAAGAGATATTTGTACATACAGAGAACATGAAAAAGTGGAAGTATGCATACCAACAGGAAGAGTCTAATCAATTGAGATCAGCAGGAGAAAAAAAACTTTTGCAGTGATAATTAAGATGACCCATAGAAGATGTGAGAAGAACTTAACATAGGGAAATAGATTCAATTAGTGTAATGACCCAACCATTCCCAGTCTCTGTTTAAGCCTGAGTTAATTGTATCTAATTTGCATATTAATTAGAGTTCAGCAGTCTCTCTTTGGAGTCTGTTTATGAAGTTTTTTTGTTGCAAAATTGCCA
>NW_027427187.1:0-17859 GCF_003597395.2 Chelonoidis abingdonii | reverse complement strand
TGCTCAGATTCTGGGCTGTGCAGAGGAGGACCATGAAATCCCTGCCCTGTCTCCCTGATGAGACTTGCTCCTGACTTCTATGCTGGCCCCAAAGTGTGCTCCTTTGCCAATGAGGAAATTGAGGAGGAAAGAAACTCTCCCAAGCTGACACAGCAGGTCAGTGCCAGAATGAACACTAGAGCTCCAGTCTCCCTGTGTGCAACCCAGTGAACTTCCCACTTGTCCATGGTATGGCCCCCTTGGCTACTGCATTCCTTAATAATCTGCAAAAAAGTCCAGTTCAGATGCAGCTAGTCACAGAGGAGATACACACACCGTCCTCTCTTTCTCTCATGGTGATTTTTTCATTTGTTCTTCCATGTTTTGCTGTTTCCTTTCAACTTAGATCAAGACTCACTCCGTCTGGCTGTTTTCTGTGGCAAGGCGCTGTGCTGTTGCAGCCATGTGTGTCCCAGGATATTAGAGAGACAAACTGGGGGAGGAAATAGCTTTCATTGGACCCAAATTGTGTTGAGGAGAGAGACCAGCTTTCGACCTTACGCAGTGGAAGTACATAATAAAAACATCCCTATAGTTCCAATGAAAACTTGGGTTTAATTTGCAAATCCTAAAGCATTTTCTGTGTCCTGCTTTAGCTCAGCAGGGAACTTCTCCTGCACCACCGATGAAACACCCCTTGATCACTTGTTTCAGGATCTCTTTTGTTTTCAACCCATAAACGACGGGGTTTAACATGGGGGGAATGAGCACATAGAGCTGGGACAGTAGGATGAGAATATAACCTGGGATGATGTGCCCAAATCGGTGTGCAAAAGCGAAAAAAAAGCCTGGTGTGTAGAACATCAGTATGACACAGAGGTGGGAGCCGCAAATGCGGAGAGCCTTGATCCGGGCGTCCTTGGAGGGGAGCTGGAAAACAGCCTGAGGATCAGCCCATAAGATACAGCAATGAGCACAGCCTCCAAACCAATTACTGAAATAGCCACGACTATACCATACCAGAAATTGACTGTGATGTCGTCGCAGGCCAGCCGGGCTATGGCCATGTGTTCACAATAGGTGTGAGGCAGGCGGTTGGTTCTGCAGAAATTCAGCTTCTTCACCAGAAAGATGATGGGGAAATTGAAGCAGAAACTTCTTGTGACAACTGCCAACCCCATCTTCCCGATCACAGACTTGGTTAGCACAGAAATGTATCTCAGGGGGTCGCAGATGGCAACGTACCGGTCAAACACCATGGCCAGCAGGATGGCCGACTCGGCCATAAAACTGACATGGATGAAAAACATCTGGGTCAGGCAGGCAGCAAAAGAAATTTCCCCTGCTCCAAACCAGAATACAGTCAGCATCCTGGGCACTGCTGAGGTAGATAACAGCAGATCAGCAGCAGCCAGCATGGACACGAATAGATATATGGGCTGGTGGAGGCTTCGTTCTGTTACTATGATAAATAGTAGGAGAGAGTTCCCAAAAAGTGTCACAATGTACATCAGACAGAAGGGGATGGAGATCCAGACGTGAGACTCCTCCGTACCCAGGATGCCAGTCAGGATGTAGGTCACGGGGGCAAAAAAGGTGTGATTGTCAGCTGGCATCATGCACCATCACTTGGATCTTCTATTCAATTTCCTGGAACTAACAGGAAAAGAGACAATCAATGAGAAAGTGAGTGTCGGCTAGGACTGGAATGCATTTGTTACAGTGTGACGGGTTCCCCCAGGGGGGCCACATGGAACTGGGGTTTCATTGAGCCCTTTGACACACAAGTCTGTGCCCCCCTCACACTGTGACAAGCTGCTGTGACAAGCTGCAGACCTGCTCCCGATCTTACACTGACACGAGCATCCACACACGTAGGGACACACCCAGCTGCAGTTACATGCAGGCTCTAACCAGCCACTGGATCAACCAACAATAGAAAGGCTGCAGCCAAATTAACCACCAGCTTCCCCGATTCGTACTCCCCACTGGAGTGTAAACCCAAAATGTTACAGTCTTACCCTGCGCAGAGAACTGTCCAGCATAAGCTCATAGAATTCGTCCCCTCCCTGAATGTGGAAAGGAATATACAACAGCCTCTGCCAATAGAGCTATGATTTTCCCATGCACTTCATTCCAACTCACTAGTGTAGATAAAGCCAAATCAAGTTTATTAAGTACCAAAATAGATTTAAAGTGATTATAAGTGATACCGAGCAGATCAAAGCAGATTACCTAGCAAATAAACAAAAATGCAACCTAAGCTTCATATAAAATCTTAAAATCTATTTTTGGTAGTTAAAAAACTTGTTCTGTTATAATCTAAAGCAGTGAGCTTTGACTGGAGTGCTTGGGCAAAAATCTCGACTTGGCTAATCCAAGTGTGCATGGTTCTCTTCAGATGGAGGGAGAGGCCGACGGGGTATTAAATACACACACTGCCCAGATTTGACCAGGGCAGGCTGGTACTGCTCTGGGGTCCTACCTGGAAAGCTGGTGGTTAAAGGCCTGTGTCCAATTGCAGCTGGGTGTGTCTTTTCCTGTGTGAATGCTGGTGAAAGTGCAGGCGGGAGGACTTTGCAGCTTGTCAGAGCAGTACAGGGTGAGAGGGAGCCCAGGCTGGGGGGTCAGTGGGCTCAGTGGTACCCCAGTTTCAGATGGTACTCTGGGGGAAACGCGTCACAATCATTATCAAAGGAGCCCTTATAATTGGTTGCTCCTGGATTATACAGTTTGTACAATTACGGAATGCTGCCTGAAGCCAGCTAATTTCTGTCAAATGGAATGGACCCAGTCCTAGGGTCCTTATTGAATTTAATGGAAATGTTGCGGAAGTGAAGGCATTGGGAATGTTACAGGGCCTGAGGAGGTTTCCAATGAGGTTTGCTCTGAAAAGTGATGTAACCAAGAATGGCCCAGTCCAGAGCCCACTGAGTTCAACAACAAGACCCCCAGTGACTCCTGTGGGAGTGGATCAGGGTAACCCGGCGACCTCTTCCCAACACCCAACCTCAGCGCAGTCACAGAAGCGTATCTCAGAGCCCAGCTCCCGTCCTGCCCCTGCAGTCAAAGTTACGCACCCCCATCCTAGCCAACCCCAGCTCAAACATTACCTAGGTTTCATGTTTCCATTCACTCCTTCACAAATTCAATCCATGCAAACGACTCACCAGGCTCTGGCCTCAGCTGGGGAGGAGGAATCTCTGCCTCTGACCGGGTCGCGGAGCTGCAGGCGGCAGGGAATCTGCACTGACAGGGGCTGAGGTACAGGGATATTTATACTGCTGCCATGGGAATCGCAGCAGGGACTCAGAGCCAGTGGAGCCCCAGGGACCTGCCTCTGTGACTGGCTCAGGTGGGGAAGAGCAGCGGAGAATTAACTCTTTCCTCCTCTCACTTGTTTGATCTGATCATTTCTCCATTTGTACGTTATTTAGAAAGTTTGTTGTGACACTGAGGCCGTGGCAAACAGTTCCCTGTTCTTTGTGAACAGCTCATATCTCAGGCCTGACAAACTTTCTACAGCACACACAAGTCCTATGGAATATTTACCCACAAAGAATAGCATGTAAGGTGTGTGCAGAAAGCTTGTAACTTCTCAAGCTTCATAACCATTGCAAAAGTCATGTCTGGGTAATAGTTAAGGAAACACAGTGATACTGACAGTGAGCTTTATGGACTTGGAGTAGAAGTTAGTCACCAGGGCAGTGTGTCTAGGTGATGTTCCCTTGGTGTTTCAGGTCAGGTCGACTGTCCTGATGGCTTCTGTCAGTGAGGGGCAGAGTCAGAGATTTGGTCTTCTCAGTTCAGACTTGACAGGCAGCAACAGTAAAAGGTGGCAGAAGAAAAGGCTGACATTGGCGTGTTTGACTCTCTCCATTACTGTCTGTGTGTCAGGGACTGTCATAAGTAGATAGGTAAGGGTTAATTTTCTTTTACCTGCGAAAGTGAACAAGGGGAACCAAGCACCTGACCAGAGGAACATCAGAGCTGGATTTTTTTAAAGTCTGGGAGGGGACTGGAAACTCGGGTCTTTTTGTTTTCCTCGGCTGTGAGTAAACAAGCTTTTCTTCTAATCCATCTTCTTTCAAATTTCTACTAAAACATCTGTGAGTACAAAAGGAAACAAGTAATCGCTGTGATGTGCTTTGATTTGTATTTACATGGGTGTTGATTTGCTGGACTGGTTTAATTGGGCGAGATTTTTGTCTTCTCAGTTCAGACTTGACAGCAGCAACAGTAAAAGGTGCAGAAGAAAGGCTGACATTGGCGTGTTGAGTCTCTCCATTACTGTCTGTGTGTCAGGGAACAGGTCGTGAACATCAGACTAGAGGGCCCTTAGGCACCAGCACACGCCTGTTAAAAGTTATTACATTATATGCAAGCGTATTTGATTTTTACGTTTTTGTAGGAATACTGTGTGTGCCTCAGTTTCCTGTGTGCTGCACCAATGCTAGGTTGGGGATATGGGTGTGTGACTATTGCTGAGGCCTTTGGGTCAGGTGACGTCGCTCCAGCTGTCTGCAGTAAGCGATGGTCGGTGTCCTTCCTCACCTGAGACCCAGGAGGGGATGCAATCAGGTGACAATTTCCTAGGAAGAGAGACACAGACAAGGAGGAGGGTAATGGGCTGTCAGAGGTCAGGCGCTGGAAGCTGGTCAGTCTGCTGTGGGGGACTCGGGAGAGATGGAATCCAGGAGGTCTTCCTGGTCCTCCCAAGCTGAATTTTCTGAATGACGCGGGCTTTTTGCTAAAAGTTCTGTTCTACCTTCAGGAAATTAGCCTCTCGTTTTACATTCTGTCTGAGAGTCACGGCTGACTATGGAGTCGGGGTTCAGGGCCTCCGGCTTCCCCACAGAATCCTTCCTCATCATGGGGTTTTCAAAATGACTAAACTTGAGCTGTTCGGCTTCGAAAAAAGACCTCTAAGGGTGAATTGACAGAGGTCTATAAAATCGTGCTGGTGTGGTGAAGTGAAGAGAGAAATGTTCTTTACTTTCTCACAATATACAAAACCAGAGGATACCCGATGAAATTAATAGGCAGCAGATTTAATACAAACAAGAGGACATATTTTTTCACACAACAGAGATGTAACCTGGGGTACTCATTGTAAGAGGAATGAAGTGATGGCCAAACGTACAACTGCATTCAAAAAAGAACTAGACACATGTGCAACTGGGAAAAAAAAGAAAAAGAACAGTCCATGGAGGACTGATCCATCAACGGCTATTAGCCAGGACAGTCAGTCAACTCTTACTGAATTGGAGAGGCAACATAGTGACAGAGGATATGGAAAAAGCTGAAGCGCTCAGTGCTTTTTTTGCCTTGGTCTTCACTGATAAGATCAGCTCCCCGACTGCTGCACTGGGCAGCACTGTGTGGGGAGGAGATGAGCAGCCCTCAGGGGTGAAAGAACAGGTTAAGGACTATGTAGAAAAGCTGGACGTGTACAAGTCCATGGGTCCAGACCTAATGCATCCAAGGATGCTGAGGGAGTTGGCTGATGTGATCGCAGAGCCATTGGCTAGTCTCTTCAACATTTTTTGGTGATCGGGGCAGGCCCCGGATGACTGGGAAAAGGCAAATATAACCATATTTTAAAAAGGGAAGGAAGAAAACCCGGGGAACTACAGACCAATCAGCCTCACTTCAGTCCATGGCAAAATCATGAAACAGGTCCTCAAAGGATCCATTTTAAATCACTTAGAGGAGAGAAAGCTGATTAGGAACAATCAATATAGATTCATCAAAGGCAAGTCATGTCTGACTAACCTGATGGCCTTCTATGGTGAGATAACTAGCTTTGTGGATATACGGAAAGTGCCAGATGTGATATATCTTGACTTTCGCAAAGCTTTTGACACAGTCTCCCACAGTATTCTTGCCAGCATGTTAAAAGAAGTATGGGCTGGATGAATGGACTATAAGGTGGATAGAAAGCAGTGACCCTGAGAGGAATTTAGGAGTTTGCATCTCTTTGTGGAAGGTGCTGTAACAAAAATCAAGTTAGTGAGTTCAATACAGGGATGACTGGGTATAATTCTAGGACCTGTGTTATACAGGAGGTCAGACTGTGGTTCCTTCTGGCTTTAATCTCTGAATCACCATGTTTGCTGTGGGGTGATGTGTGGGAGTCTGTGCTGCCCTAGCAATGTCCTCTTGGGGTGGATCTTCAAGTCGAGAAGGCCCATGATGACACAGTGAAAGCCACCCCTGCTCGGGTTCTGGGCTGTGCGGAGGAGGGTCATGCAATCCCTGTGCTGTCTCCCTGAGGAGACTTGCTCCTGACTTCCATGCTGGTCCCAAAATGTGCTCACTTTGCCACAGAGGAAATTGAAGAGGAAAGAAACTCTGCCAAGGTGACGCTGCAGGTTGGAGACAGAAGAAAGACTAGAGCCTCCATCTCCCAATATGCAGCACAGTGCACTTCCCATTGGTGTATGACATCTCCCCCTTGGCTTCTGCTTTCCATGCACACACTGTGCTCTCGCTCTCTCATGGTGAGTTTACGCTTGTGCTTTCTTGTTTTGATGTTTCTCTTCATCTTAGAACAGAGATTCATTCAATCTGGCTGCTTTTTGTGGAAGTGTGAGGTGTTGTTGTAGCCCTGTGTGCCCCAGGATATTAGAGAGCCAACGTGAGGAGGAAATAGCTTTCATTGGACCCAAATTCTGAGGTGAGAGCGACCAGCTTTCGACCTTACGAAGTGGAAAGAGATAGTTAAAACACCCCAATAGGTCCAATGAAAAATTGGTTTTCATTTCCAAGTCCCAAAGCATTTTCTGTTTCCTCCTTTAGCTCAGCAAGGAGCTTCTACTGCAGCACAGATGAAATACATTGATCATCCATTTCAGGATCTCTTTTGTTCTCACCCCATAAACAATGGGGTTTAACATGGGGGGAATGAGCACATAGCGGTTGGCCAGGAGGCTGAGAATATAACCTGGGATGATGTGCCCAAATCGGTGTGCAAAAGAGGAGAAAAAGGCCGTTGTGAAGAACATCACTATGACACAGACATTGAAGCTGCAGGTGTGGAGAGCCTTGAGCTGGGCATCCCTGGAGGGGAGCCGGAAGTCGGCCCTGAGGATCAACCCATAAGATAAAGCAATGAGCACAGCATCCAAACAGTTACGCCGTAGCAGACGCCTACTGTGATGTCGTCGCACACCAGCCGGGCTATGGCCATGTAGTCACAATAGGTGTGAGGCAAGAGGTTGGTTCTGCAGAAATTCAGCTGCTTCACAAGTATGACTAGAAGGAAAATGATAAAGAAACTTCTTGTGATAACTGCCAGCCCCATCTTCCTGATCACAGACTTGCTTAGTATGAAGGTGTATGCTGGTGGTATAGGGTCTGAGTAGAGAGTCCACATATCCAGACAGTCCTTCAGTGAGAGTGCCAATGCCCAAGATGATGGAGCGTCCAGGATTTCCGGGATTGTGGATCTTGGGTAGTAGATAGAATAACCCTTGTCAGGGCCCTGAGGGTATGTTGATTTGTTCCGGTGTTAGTGTAGGAGTGTCCTGAGTAGATGGTGCAGTTTCTTAGTCTATTCCTACACTAAGAAACTTAGCGTATTCTCTACTCAGACCCTATGTCACCAGCACTCCCAGCTATCTCTGTGACACCACTGATTTCCTGAGGAAACTACAATGCATTGGTGACCTTCCAGAAAAGACCATCCTAGCCACCATGGACGTAGAGGCTCTCTACACAAACATCCCACACACAGATGGAATACAAGCTGTCAGGAACAGTATCCCTGATGATGCCACAGCACAACTGGCTGCTGAGCTCTGTGCCTTTCTCCTCACACACAACTATTTCAAATTAGATGACAATATATATCTCCAGATCAGTGCACTGCTATGGGCACCTACATGTCCACAAATGCCAATATTTTTAGGCCGACCTGGGAACAAGCTTCCTAGGCTCTGTCACCACTCCCCTTCTCTACTAGCTATGCAATGGACCATCTTCATAACTGGACCCATGAAGGAACTCTGGAAAAATCATCCATGATCACAGCTCCACCACATCAGCCTCAGCTGGACCAATCTACATGGGAAGTCCACCTCCTAGACACGGTGCAATAAGTGATGGTCACATTAACACCCCTAACGAAAACCTACCGACCGCTATCTACTTCCTACCCCAACTTCCATCCGGGACACACACGACCATTGTCTACAGCCAAGCACTGAGTACAACTGCATCTGCTCTAACTCTCTCAAGCAGGACCAACACCTACAACTCACCAACATTCTCAAACTACAATACCTGCACGAGAAATAGGAAACGATCAACAGAGCCACAGACAGTACCCAGAACTCCTCATGCAAGACAACCCAAGAAAGAAACCAACGGACTCCACTGACCAACATACTCCCTAGCAAAACTCCGAACGCTCATCAGGATCTACAACCCATCATGGACAAGATCCACACTTTCAAGCTTTGGTGGCAGGCCAGTCCTCGCACCAGACAACTCTGCAACCTGAAACATATCTACCGATAACTGCACACCGATCCATAGCAACTCTAGTCAGGAATCAATCCATTCAACAACCTCGATGCCACTCGCCCACATACACACCAGTGACACCATTACAGGACCTAACCAGAACAGCCACACATCACCGGTTCATTCACGCTGCACGTCCACAATGTATATCCGCCATCATAGCCAGCATGCCCCTCTGTATGTACATTGCCAACTGGCAGTAGCTCGAAAAAAGGATAAAGGGACATAAACAGATTATTAGGAATGGATATAACAAAAACCTGTAGAGACACTTCAACCTCCCTGGCCACTACTATAGCAGACTAAGGTGGCCTCCTGCAGCAAAAACTTCAGGACAGACTTCAAAGAAAAACTGCTGAGCTTCAGTTCACTGCAATTGACATCATCCAGCTAGGGATTACTAAAGACTGATAGCCTTGCCACCTACAGAACAGTTCTCCTCACTTGGTTTCAACACTCTCAACTGCTAGAACAGGGCTCAGTTCTCCCTATTGACTAACTTCTATTATCTGTAGCTGCTTGCATTATACATAGCTGCCCTGGAATTTCCACTACATGCTCGTGATGAAGTGGGTATCACCACTAAAGCTCATTCTCCAAAACATCTGTTAGTCTAAAAGGTGCCACAGTACTTCTTGCTGCTTTACAGATCCAGACAGCATGGCTACCCTGCTATAATGCCAAAATGTGTCACAAGTACATCATACAGAAGGGGATGGAGATCCAGACATGAACTCCTTGTACCCGGGATGCCAGTCAGGATGTAGGTCACGGGGGCAAAAGTGTGATTTGTCAGCTGGCATCATGTGCCATGTTTGGGATCTTCCGTCAGTTTCCAGGACTAACAGCAAAAGAGAATCAGTGAGAAGGTGAGTGTCGGTAGACTGGAAAGCTTTGTTACAGTGTGACGGGTTCCTCTGGTGTCACTGAACGGTTTTCACTGACTCTTACCCAACAGTTCGTGCTCCCTTTCACACGGCTGCTGTGACAAGCTGCAGCTGCTCCGATCTTACACTTACACCAGCATCCACACACGTAGGGACACACCCCGCTGCGTTACATGCAGGCTCTAACCAGCCACTGCATGAATAATATAGTCAGAGGTTGCAGCCAAATTAACCACCAGCTCTCATTCGTACTCCCACTGAGTGTAAACCCAAAAATGTTACAGTCTCCCTGCGAGAGACTGTCCGCGTAAGCTCAAAATCGTCGTCCTCTCCTGAATGTGAAAGGAATATACAACAGTCTCTGGCCAGAGCTAGGATTTTCCCATGCATTCATTCCAACTCACTAGTGTAGATAGCGAGACAAAAAGTTTATTAAGTACCAAATGAAGATTTTAAGATATTAAGGCAGACGATCAAGCGAATTACGTAGCCAAATAAAGAAACTAATGCATCCAGCTTCTCATTAGTCTAAATCTATTTTTCAGTATTAGTTAAATTACTGTCTTAATCTTAACCAGCGCAGGGAAATTCTGCTTGGTTAAGCCCAAGTGTGCATGGTTGTCTTCCCACTTGAGTGAAGGGTGAGAGGTATTAAACCCACTGCTCAGATTTGACCGGGCAGGCGTTGTGTGCTCTTGGGTCTACCTTGGAAGCTTGTGGTTAAGAGCCTGTGTCCATTGCGATGGCGTAGTGTCTCTATGTGATCTGTGAGCAGCGCGGCGGAGCTTTGCAGCTTTTCAGAGCAATAACAGCGGTGAGGAGCGAGCCGGCTGAGGGGTCGAGGGGTGCTCAGGATATCATTCCAGTGCCTGGGGAACCTGTCACATTCCCAACAGCCAGCCATTATATTGGTTGCTCCAGTTATTGAAACATTAAAGTATGCTCGCTAAATCCCAGCAATTCGCAACCAAGACGGCCGTCTGGTCTGCTTATATATTATGAAGTGTTGGCCTGAGTGAAGATCTCGGGCATTTGTGGTGCAGAATATAAATGGCTGAGAGGTTTTCCAGTGAGGTTTACTCTGAACATTCACATAAACCATAGAATGCCCAGTCCAGAAGCCCACTGGCGTTCGACAGCCAAGACCCGCAGCGACTTCCTGTGGGAGTGGATCAGGGTTAACCCAGCGACCCTCTCTAACCCCCAACCGCAGCGCAGGCACAGGAGCGTATCCAGAGCCCGGCCGCCGCCTGCCCCTGCAGCAAGTTACATACACCCCACTTCTAAGCCAATCCCAGCTCATTTCTCAACGTGCCTAGGTTCATTTCCATTCGCGACCCTTCACCAGATCAATTCCATGCTCAAGAACTCACGCAAGCTTGGCACCGAGCTGGGAAGAGAGGGTACAAAGGAATATTAACTGCGCCTGAATTACCCAGGGGAGACTCAGAGCCAGCAGGGAGCCCCAGGGACCTGCCTCTGTGCCTGGCTCAGGTGGGGAAGAGCAGCAGAGAATTAACCCTTTCCTCCCCTTATGTGATGAACTGCGACTGTTCTTACTGTGGTCTGTGAATGCTGAGTGGGGGGTGTTGACCTGGAAGGACGATTTGCACTGGGGGGTGGGAGACTGGCCTGAGGGAAGATATCTGAGCATGTAATATGAGAACCCTGGAAGGGGTTAAAGGCCAGGTGACACCTCTGCCTGGGAAACTGAACAGAGGCTGAAGGAGAGGCTGGGGGTAGTTTTTCAGCTTGGAAGCTGGCTGGGAAATGGAGACAGGGGCCCAACGGGGCTCGGGTCTCCCAACGGGGCTGGGGCCTCCCTGGGGCCCAAGATGGACCTAACTAAAAGGGGTCCTCTTGTCTGTACCAGCGAGAACTGTCCTAGACTGTGTTCCTGTCATGTAAATAAACCTCTGCTTTACAGCTCATAACTCAGGCCTGACAAACTCACTACACCACAGACAAGTCTTATGGACTATTAACCCATAAAGAGTAACATGTCAGCTCTGTGCAGAAAGCTTGTAATTTTTCAAGCTTCATAACCATTGCAAAAGGCATGTCCGGGTAATAGTTAAGGAAACACAGTGATATTGACAGTGAGCTTTATGGACTTGGAGTAGAAGTTAGTCACCAGGGCAGTGTGTCTAGGTGATGGCCATTCCAGGAGGGCGTATTCACCCCACGCTAGTTTGCTGGGGATGTAATGCCAGGCTCTGTTTTCCAGCCACGCTCTGTCCCGAGATGATCAATAGAAAACCATCAGAGACAACTGCAGACAATCAACACCACTTGGAGGTAAATGAAGGAACATTCCAACAGACAGAATTACTTATTACAGGGGTGAAAATAATAATATATTCTTACCGGTACGTGGAGAGACTCCAGGCCCCAGAAGAGATCTCCCCCAGTCAGCCCACCTGCTCTCCCTGGCCTCCGCTGCCGAGGCTCCGGCAGTGATTTAAAAGGAACCAGGCGCCGGGAGAGAAGAGTTACCAGAGCTAATGACCACACACATTTTGGAAGGGTAAGTGACTCCCATGGATCGGGCTTTAAGCCAATCTCTGTTAGAGCTAAGGATGGGATGCAGGGTATGTGGGGAAGATTATCCCATATCCCCTCATGAGAGATTCTCACACCTTCTTCTGAAGCATCTGCTGCTGTCCACTGCTGGAAACAGGCTACTGGGCTCGATGGACCTGGCTCTCATCCAGTCTGGTGGTTCCCATGTTCCTCTACCAAGGTGCAAGGTTCACCTGCTGCACAGCATCTATGTTCTGTGAGAATTGATGTTTAATGACAAATGGAGCTGGAACTTTCCAAAAGGGAGCTGCTGATTTGGGAGCCCTTAAGTTGGGACACACCTCAGCCAAGATTTCAAGAGGTGCTGAGCTCTCGCAGCTCCCACTCTCCGCCACTGGAGTGGCGGGTGCTCAGCAGCTGTGAAAAACCAGACCCTGGATGACACAAGCTCAGCATCCAAAGAGGAGTGGCGGATAGGGATGCCAACTTTCCGATTGCACAGAACTGAACACCTTTGCTTTGCCCCTCCCCTTCTCCGTGGTCCTGCCCCCTGCTTCCTCTCTCTCTCGCTCTCCCCCACCCTTGCTCAGTCGCTCAGGGAGTTGGATGTGCAGAAAGAGGTGAGGGCTCCGGCTGAGGGTGCAGGATCCGGGGAGCGGCCAGGAAGGAGGGGTTGGAGTATGGGAGGGGTCTCTGGGCTAAGGTAGGGGGCTGGGGTGCAGGACAAGTTTTGGGGTGCAGGTGGTGCTTACCTCAGATGGCTCCTGAAAGCGGCCTGCATGTCTCTCTGGCTCTTAGGCAGGGGCACAGCCAGGAGGCACTGCATAGTGTGTGCTGTCCCAGTCCAGAGGAGCCACCCCTGCAGATCCCATTGGCCACAGTTCCCTGCCAATGGTAGTTGTGGGGCTGGCACTTAGGGAAAGGAGAACGTGGGGAGCCCCCTGGCCACCCCCTGCCTCTGGCCAGACATGCTGGCTACTTCTGGAAGCCCCTCAGAGCCAGGGTAGGCAGGGAGCCTGCCTTAACTCCGCTGCACCACCATCCAGATTTTTAACAGCCCCGTCAGAGTTGCTGTTTGCATCTGTCAGTGAGGGGCTGAGTCAGAGAATTTCTCTTCTCAGCGCAGACTTGTTTGGCAGCAACAGTAAAGGGCGCCAGGAGAGAAGGCTGCCATGGGCCTGTTTGGCTCTGCCTCCATTACTGTCTGGGCGTCAGGGACCACAGGTCTTGAATATCAGTCTATATGGCCCTTAGGCACTAGTGTACACCTCTGAAAAGTGGGTTTTTCCTCCTTATTATGTTGTATGTGAGCTCATTTGAGTCTCACAGTTTTGCATGAATACTGTGTGTGCCTCAGTTTCTCTGAGTGCGGCACCAATGCCTAGGTGGTGGGAATAAGAGTGTGGGGATTTTTTGCTGAGGCCCTCGGGGCCAGGTGAGGTGGCTTCAGCTGCCTGCACATAGCAATGGCCGGTGCCCTTCATCACCTGAGACCCAGGAGCAGGATGCAACCAGGTGACACTCTGCCTGGGAAGGCAGATAACGAGCAGGAGGAGGAGGAACTTGCACATTGGAGGTTGGGCTGGTGGAATCTGGGCAGTCCGTTGTGGGGGCCTTGGACAGAGGGGAGTCTGGGGTGTCCGGCCCAGAGTCCCTCCAAGATGGACTTTGCTGAAAGTCACTGATTTCTGTGCTAACAAGCTCTGTTCTACATTCTGTTACTTCGACAAATAAACCTTCTGTTTTACACGCTGGCTGAGAGCCACGACTGACTGCAGAGTGGGAGTTCAGGGCTCTCTGGCTTCCCCACAAACTCCTTCGTCACCATGGGGGTTTTCACCATGACTCACATGATGCACGAGTTGGCGGCGATGACTGGGCAGGTGTATCAATGCTGGTTCTGGTGGGACCCAAGTGAGAGTGCCAATTTAGGACAAATTGCTTAAAGCAGGACAGTTACAGCCCAAGACTGGGGATTTTCCACCTCTAAGGCAAACCAAACCAGCCAAACAGAGAGGACTTTGGTTTCACCCCACTGGCTCACCACAAGTCACACAAGCAATTCACTTCCACACTCCAGTTTCCCAGTTTCACCACCAGTGCCACTTATTATGGGGACAAATGGTTATGAAAACCAACACCCCAGTAAAAGAAAAAAGTTTCTCCGGATCCCAAAGGACCAAGCCCCAGACCCAGGTTAAGACACAAATCAGATCCTACCCACAAATCATGGTGTTGCCAATCCTTTAGAATCTAAAATCTAAAGGTTTATTCATAAAAGAAAAAAGCTAGAGGTGAGAGCTAGAATTGGTTAAATGGAATCAATTACATACAGTGATGACAAAGTTCTTAGTTCAGGTTTGTAGCAGTGATGGAGTAAAGTGCAGGTTCAAATCAAGTCTCTGATGGGTCATCAGTCATTTGTGTAGAGCTTCCATTTGTAGCAAAGTCCCTCCAGAGCTAAGAAGCAGGATTGAAGACCAGATGGAGATGAGGCATCAGCCTTTTATTGTCTTTTCCAGGTGTGAGAACCTCTTTGTTCTTCTGGTGGAAAATTACAGCAAAATGGAGTCTGGAGTCACATGGGGAAGTCCCTGCACACCCTGCTGAGTTACAAGGCGTCTCTGCCTTCTCTCAATGGGTCAGTTGTGTAGCTGATGGTCCTTAATGGGCCATCAAGCAGGCAAGGCAGAGCTGACACCAACTATTCTTGGGTGTCACCCAGAAGCACAGCACAAGTTTGAACTACAGACGGTATAGAGCCAGTATTCATAACTTCAACTATACAAATGATACACACATATAGACAGCATAATCATAACCAGCAGACCCCTAACCTCTCCATAGATCCCTTACACGACAACCGTTATACAAAATTTCTTACAAATATATAACAGTGGGCGCAACAGTGACCTATACATTATGTCACTAACGTCACAGCAGGCGATGGTTTCTCTCCGCTGTCAGCCATGCTTAGCGAGGCTCAGGGAGGGCTGAGGAGAGCCAGAGTATGAGGGGGGCTGGGTTTGCTTCACTGTGGTGAAATTCTTAGCATTGTTTTTGCTGCTGTGATCATAGATCCACTGGTGGGGGGAAGCAGGAGAAGGGAACTGATCTCCCCCTGCCCTGTGTAATGCCAGAATCTATGCCCAAATCATGTACACTAGCCTCCACCTCTTAACTCTCAGGGCTCCAGCTCCCTCCTGCTCTCCTGCTTCTCCAGCACTTCACCTCACTGCCCCTCGGGCTGGGCCAACTGTGACATCATCGATGACGTCTTTGTCAGCAGTAATGTCACTGGCAGCCCTACCTCCCTGCTCCCCGAAATGGACAGACTCAAGAAAGATGCTGATCCATTGGAGAAGGTTCAGAGAAGAGCCACGGGAATGATTAAAGGATTAGAAACCCTGCCTGATAGTGATAGCCTCAAAGAGCCCAATCGGTTTAGTTTAACAGACAGAAAGTTAAGTCTGATCACAGTGTGTAAGTACCTACACAGGACACACACATATAACAACAGGCTCTTCTCCCTAGCAGAGAAAGGTCTCACACAATCCAATGCTGGAAGTGGAAGCTAGACACATTCAGACTGGGAATAAAGTGGAGATTTCTAACAGCGAGAGGAAATAACCATCGGAACAATTTCTGAGAGTTGTGGTGGATTCTTTATCGCTGACCATTGTTCAATCAAGGTGGGATGTTTTTCTAAAATTTCTGCTCTGGGAATTATTTGGAGGCAGGTCTCCAGCCTGTGAGACGCAGGGGATCAGACTGGATGAGCACTTCTGTCCTTGGAATTAGTGAATCGGTGAATGATTGGGATGTGAACCCAGCAATGGGCCAGTTCCCCGGTCAGATTCTTCTCGGCCTTGGTGTGATGTCTAGTCTGTAAGCTCCTCAGTCCAGGGATCACATCTCAGTTTGTCAGGTGCCTGGTACAGGCCTTTGGGCCCCACTGGAAACAAGATTAAATATTAATATTCAGCTGTTTCTTCAGTGGATCTCAAAACAGTCTATAAAGGAAGTCAGTGTCATTATTCCCATTTTACAGAAGGGGAAACTGAGTTACAGGGAGGCCAAGTGATTTGCCCAAGGTTCTCCAGAAGGGTGGTGGCAGAGTGTGGGAACAGAATGCAGATCTCTTGAGTCTGAGTCTCACCCATATTCAACAGCCTGTAAGGATGTCATGCAGGGTCTAATCTCTCCTGCCATGCAGATCTTTACCCTGGGGTTACAGGACTGGCCAGGGGAAAAAGGAGGATCCTTTTCTCTTGTCCTTCTGTGATGTACTGTGGAGCAAGAGGCAATGAACCTAGAGTTGGTGTGTTACAGGGTCTGTAACTAACTCGTTATCTGCCTCCTTCTCCCATACAGAGGGCTCCCCAGCCAAAACCAGAAGTACTGGAAAAATGGGAAAATTAAACAGATTGTGAACTTCCAGTTCATTGAGTACAAACCTCAATCGGGGGAGGTCCAGGACGATTGGAAAAAAGCAAACATAGTGCCCATCTTTAAAAAAGGGAAGAAGGAGAATCCGGGAACTACAGTGGGTCAGCCTCTTCTCCTGGAAAAATCAGAAGCAGGTCCTCAAGGAAATCATTTTGAAGAACTTGGAGGAGGGAAGATGATCAAGAATAGTCAGCATGGATTCACCAAGGGCAAGCCATGCCTGACAACCTAATTGTCTTCAATGATTAGATAACTGGCTCTGTGGATATGGAGAAGGCTGGTGATGTGATATATTCTTAGACTTAGGCATAAGCGTTTGATACAGATCTATCCTGCGGGCCGTTTGTTCAAATCCCATGCATTGCTACAGGCTGGGGACTGACTGGATAAGTGACCGTTCATCAGAAAAGGACCTGGGGATTACAGTGAACGAGAAGCGGGAATATGAAGTCAATACTGTTCCCTTGTTTCCAAGAAGGCTACCGTTATATTTGGCTGCATTAGTAGAGCATTGCCAGCAGATCGAAGGAAGTGATTATTTCCCTCTATTCAGCATTAGTGAGAGTCAATCTGAAGTTGTGTGTCCAGTTTTGGGCCCCCACTACAAAAGGATGTGGACAAATTGGGAGAGAGTCCAGTGTGGGCACAAAATAATTACGGGTTCGGGCACATGATTTATGAGGTGAGGCTTGAGAAACTGGGCTTATTCAGTTTGCAGAAGAGTAATAGTAGAGGGGGAATTTGAATAGCTGGTTACAAGCTAACCTGAAGAGAGAGCAGCAAAGAGGGAGGAATCTAGACCGTTCTCAGGGTGGCAGGATTTTTTTGACAGACAAGGAGAGGTGGTGGAATCTGCATCCTAGAGGTTTAAAGGCCAGCTTGACACAGCCCCGGCTGGGATGGTTTAGTGGTCCTGCTTTGAGCAAGGAGGTTGACTAGATGACCTCCTAAGGTCTCTTTCCGACCCTGATATTCTATGATCTCTATGAGACCTGCCCCTTCCGCTCCACCCCCAGCCTGTTCCCCACTTGCACACTGGGTAGCCCCCAGATGGAATCCCTCTATCCCAACCTATCACCTCCCCTCAAGCCAACCTCTTCCCAGAAATTTCCTCTCTGCAAAGTGAGCTTGATAAGGTGATGGAGGGGATGGTATATATGAGATTGTCTACAATGGCTATATGGCCCATGCTTCGACTGCTAGCAGCAAGTATCTCCAACGCTTAAAAGATAAACACAATATCAGATAGCAGATAGCAGTTTCAGGATATCTAAAGGGTGTCATCAGGAGGAGGAGAAACTTGTTCGGCCTTAGCCTCTAATGATAGAACAAGAAGCAATGGCTTAAACTGCCAGCAAGGGAGATTTAGGTGGACATTAGGAAAAAGTTCCTAACTGTCAGGGTGGTTAAACACTGGAATAAATTGCCTACGGAGGTGTGGAATCTCCATCTCTGGAGCTATTTCGAGTAGGTTAGATAAATATCTATCAGG
>NW_027427186.1:0-3318 GCF_003597395.2 Chelonoidis abingdonii | reverse complement strand
TACATTTTCATTTCCATTGTATTCAAGATCTGCTCCTGTCTGTTCTTCAGTGCCCAGAATTAGAGTTCTCTGAAAGTGCAGGCCTAATTAACATCTTGCAGATCTCACTTTTCAATTTGGTAGGTTTAGTGAAAATACAAATACTCATATAAATAGGTATATAGTGCCCAATCCAGCAAGAACTTTACTCCTTTCAATATGTAGTACACATGAATAATTTTATTGAAATTAAGTGTGAGTACGGACTTCTAGCACGAGTGTGAATCTATCTGCAGGATGGAGATCATGCATAATGTTGATTAGATTCAGTCCTGCAGGTGATCTGTAAGTGGAAGTCTTGTTAGCCTCAGTTGAAGGTCTGAATGCAGACAGGCTGTAGGAATATGTCCATTTAGTTTAAACATTCAAGTGCATGCAGTTTCATGTCTATAGAGAAGAAGAGATTCACAAAAACATAACAGGGAAATGAAGATGCCCACTCAGCGGAGACCTCCTCTCTTTTTTCCTGTAGGATTTTCATAAAGTGAGGTTGATGGTTTGGTGAACCACTGTTGGGAGAGTGCTCTATGCATGTACTGATGACATGAAGACACATAATTAGTCAGTGGAACTTCTTGTGACATAAAGACTTTGAAGACCAAAAATATAGTAATATTCAGATAAGATTTGGATAAGAAAAAATATTCAGGTTTATGATAATTAATTATGACAGGTTTTTTTGAAGAGATATTAAACATCATGTTTCAGAGATTAAGCCACATAACCCAGTCACTATCCCACATTAAACAGTTTTAAACAAGGTTCAGAGTTCGGTTTGCAGAGACCTCAGTCTGTTTAGTACCTTGGCAAACACACAAAAATCTTTTATTAAAGACAAGAAGGAAAGAAGCATGTGGCAAATTGCCGGTACTGTTATGCTGGGTCTCGCGCTTTCTCTTCTTTGGGAAAGGTTCAGGGCGCTATTGCTTGCCTCTGAATCGGTATTGTAATTACCCCACTATTGTCCTTGAGGAGGGGAGTGGAGAGGGAGGGACCTGGGCCCGTTTTCTACTCCAGGTCCCAACCCAGGGGCCCTGAGGTTTGTGGTGAACCACTTGAACTAGCGGTTCCTTCCCCTGGGCTGCATCCCTCTCCTGCCCTTCAGCTTGTGAAAGGGCTTCTTGACCTCCTTCTACATTAGCCAGGTGCCCCTTACTTAGGGCTGTTTGGATTTCTCAGCACACCGCAGCACTCCTCCAAACTTTCCTTTTGGTCTCTCTTCAAAACTGCTCTCTGCTCCAACCAAACCTTCCTGCTCCAACTCCCACCCTGTCTGACTGAAGCAGGGGGTTTTTATCACATGACTGACTGCTGGTGCTCTAATCAGCTTCAGGTGCTGTAATTAATCTATAGCAAACCTTCCTCCCTTTGTAGGGTATAAGGCTCCCTGCTAACACTCTCCTGCTGCCCTCTGGCCATGCTGTATCACAAGCATTTGAACTGTAGAATATTAAATCACGCTTTCATTTTAACAACATCTCTTGTTCCCTTTTTCTTGAGCTGGAGACAGTTTTTAAAAAACAATTATATAAGTTCATGGAGAATAGATCATCAATGGCTATTAGTCCAGAAGGCCAGAGAGGCAACCCACTGTTCTGGGTGTCCCTAAACCTCTGACTGCCAAAAGCTGGGACTGGATGATAGGGAATGGATCACTCAATAAATGTCTGTTCTGTTCGTTCTCTTTGAAGAATCTGGAACTGGGCACTGTCAGAAACAGGATACTGGGCTAGATACATCTTTGGTCAGACCTGGAATGGTCTTTCATTTCTTCTTATATTCTAACATGATAATAGGTGGTTCCCTAGTCAATGGGAGATGCTGAGGAGTGGGGTGTGTTCCAAGCCCTGCTGCTGTCAAAGAGTTCAGTTCCCATACCCCCATGAGGGAGACGAATCTTCCTGTTTGTCATTCTCAGCTAGGAACCCTTTAACCCCACCTAAGGGTTTTTTTGTACATGAACGTGGGGCTAGAGAAGGATGAAGAAGGAATTAGAAGGAGGAGACCTCTCATAACTTTTGTCCCAATGGTCAGGGTCGTCACCTGGGATGTGGTAGGGCCCCAATTCAAGTGCCTGATAGAGACAGGATTTAAAGACAGGATCTCTCCCCATCAACGTGGATGGCCTAACCACCAAGATACGCTCATGTGGGTCTCTCTCTAACTCTCTTGTTCAAGCCTAAGTTCCTTTGCAGATCTAGCCCTCCCTGGGGAGTAAACCCATTGGCTCCAATGATTATTATATTATCCTTATCAACTATTTTTGAAAATCCTTGAGATTTTAGTAGGATAGAATAAGATAACATATTAAATGGAGTTTAAATAAATTAGTCAAAAAACAAAAGGACAGAGATTAATAGATGAAGAGATTATTTTTATGGAATTGGCCAGAATCTCAGCTGGCATAAATTTGCCAAGGCTCCCCTGAAGTCAGCGGGCCAGATTAAAGAAATATGGACATAGAGGAAAGTAAGAAATGTGTGAATGACTCTACAGCCTGGTGCTCAGACCACTTCACTCTGAATTTAGGAGACCCAAGATCCGGTACTCTAGTGACTCTTTTGCAACTAGGAATCTGGCCTGCTGACATCAGTGGAGACACACTCATTTAGACCAGCTGAGGTTTTGTTCCAACGTGTCCGCCAGTTACCTGAGCTGGGAATTTCCCAAACAAAAGTTATCCACAGTTCTATGCTCTCTGATGTAAACATATGTAATTTAATTTATTTAAGTTCATCAATATTACTTGAAGTAACAGAGAGTCCTGTGGCACCTTTAAGACTAACAGATGTATTGGATGAATACCCACGAAAGCTTATGCTCCAATACATCTGTTAATCTTAAAGGTGCCATAGGACTCTCTGTTGCTTTTTACACATCCAGACTAACACTGCTACCTTTCTGATACTTAACATTACTTGAGAAACTTTAATTTTCCCAACATTTTCCTTACAGCTGTTTTCACCTCCTTGTTTTTCAGACTGTAGATTATGGGGTTTAACATGGGGGTTAAGACACTGTACTGGATGGAGAATATTTCATCCAGCACCACAGAAGAGACTGAGCTAGGTTTTGTGTACTGGAGAAAACCTGTCAGGTACAACAAGCCAACCACAATCAGGTGGGAGCTGCAGGTGGAGAAGGCTTTACGCCTCCCCTCTGCAGAGCGTATCCTCAGGACGGTGGAGATGATGTGAATGTAGGAGATCAGGGTGAGGAGGAAGGAGCTTGACCCAAATATCACAACAGAAGTAAGAAGCACCACTTGATTGGTGAGGG